>NW_007260601.1:207571-242694 GCF_000164805.1 Carlito syrichta
CTTGTTGATAAGGTATGCCCCTCCCTCCCCTAGCAGTTTCCTTCAACTGCCAATCCCACCCCTCCTCCCCTGACAGTTTCCCTCTACTGCCAGTTGCTTTCTTATAGCATTATCATTGTTCGTTGAAATCTTTAAGAAATTTTTTCAATCATTCTTTACTGATTTAGGTAGTTGTTAGAGTCTCTTAATAAAATTGTATAGTCTTTCCATTAGATTTGTTTATTTGTTTTTAAGAAACAGGATCTCGCTCTAACACTCTGGCTGGAGTGCAGTGGAGCAATCAAAACTCACTGCAGCCTCGACCTCCTGTACTGAAGCAATTCTCCTGCCTGGATCTCCTAAAGAGTCATTCGACTTTCAGCATTTCCATTTGTTGCTCTTCCCACAGGCCTTGGCCATTCTTTTGTCATTTCCCATCCAACTTCCAAATGTCGATATATTTTGGGGTTTTTTTGCCTAATTCCTTTTGCTGAAACTGAAGAACACTAACCTCCTACAAACCACCGGCAAAATGCCAGACAATTAACAAGCTGGTAGGAAGAGATTTTTTTTTTTTTTTTTGGAGTTGGAGTCTCACTCTGTCACCCAGACTGGAGTGCAGTGGCCGCTCCCGGCCACCGCAGCCTCGACCTGCTGGGCTCTGGCGATCCTTCTGCCTCAGCCTTCCAAGTAGCCGGAATTACAGGCATGCGCTACCACGCCCGGCTGATTTTTTGATTTATTGTAGAGATGAGGTCTTGCTGTCCAGGCGGGTCTTGAACCCGCGGGCTCAGGCAATCCACTCACCTCAGCCTCCCAAAGGCACAGAATTACAGGCTGAGCCACCGAGCCTGGCAGGAAGAGATTTTAAACAAAATCGACAGAAGTTAGTGAGAAAATATCTAAGATGTCCTGCTTGAGAAAATTATCAGAAACAATATGTAGTCACCTATGTTATAAACAATAACTACAAAACCCTGACAAATAGGATGGTGACAGGCTATACAGACAGGGTTCTCATGGTCTATGCCTGATCACAAAACAATCCCAAAAGCACAGCAAAAGCACAACCTTGCACAAAGGCCATCCCAAACTTACACAAAAAATATAAGTGTAAAAAAAAGGAAAAATATCTTTTTTCAAGAACCTCTGCCAAGCACCTGCCTTTCCAACCTCAGATTCATGTCATCCTTGTTACTAATCTTTATAATCAAGGATAATCATTTCAAAACTCTTATGTGATTTTACATGGTTTTCTTTTTAAAACCATTGTCTTCCTTTACCTCCCTGAATGCATATATAGTTTATCATCCAAACAAATTTCCATTACAATGCTCTATTGTCAAATAAATATCATTTTCTTTTTTTAATTTCTTACTCATTTATTTTTTATTTTTTCATTTTCTTTTAAAGAGCTTCTCTTGTTATTAGGCTGATATGTCACATATTTTACATAACTTTCCAAAGTTTTTCAACAAAATAAAGCTTTGTGATTAAATGTATAGGATTTTAAATCTATTAAATATATTGAAAGTTTTTTTTTATTTTTATGATATCTAGCTACATCTATCTATGCAGTGACTATCAAACAAAATGTGATCACTACTGTCAGGTCACATTCCCAGCAGAGCCTCCATAATATTAGGTCAGGCCCACTGGGGGTGTGGGGTGTCTGGTGTGTGATCCGGTGCCGCATGAAAGATGCAAAGAATTGCACTGAAGTTAGATTAGAAAATATAACTTATTCAGAAAGTAAACTGAAAAGAGAGAGAAGGAGATTCACCTCCCTAAGGGAGATGAGAGGACCAAAACTTGAGAAAATACGGCATGGCGATAGCTCATGAGCACATAGCCACACTATGCCTTAGCACGACAATGCCGAGAATTGTTTTAGAATTGAACACAATCAACCCCCAAGAAAAGTGATTTTATAAACATGTTTTACAGGTGGATTCTGTTTCCTTTATCACTTCCCTACTACTTTTCTGGTGTTGTTTGTACCACCCAAGTGAAATTATTCAAAATATTATCTCAAGTTTTGTATCAGGGAAAATCCAAATTATACATTGACTATTTATCCAATAACCTTCCCAAATTACTTTTTTATTTTGATTGAAAATCATTTTGGTTTTCTCAAGCATACACAATTGATTCTTAGGCAAAGAAAAATAATTTTCTATTCTTTCTTTAGAATCTTTATCTCTTTTACAACTCCCCCAACCCCCACCCCATTTCACTCCCCTCCATGCTACACTAGACGACACTGCAGGTGAGGCAAATTACAAAAAGATGAGGCAGGGAAGACTGAAGGTCAATGCTGAGTTTGGCAAATGAGAACTCGTTCAGCCTTCACCAAGAGTCGAAAACAACTTCAGAAGATGAGCGGAGAAATCTTGATATCAAGATAGCATCATTTTGTTATAGTGGCTTTCACACTTTTTTACTAAAACCAGTTGTAAGGTGTTTAGCCTAGGATTCAGTGTGTGTGTGCGCACGCGCACACACACACACACAACTTGTGCACGTGTGCGCATCTGAAGTGTCATAATGTGATGCTAAGCCTTCCTACCTGTCACACTTTCTGCAATAAATCTATTCATTAAGTTATGCTGTTTACAACCCATCTAGTTGATTTTGGAAAAAGAATTTCATCTAGTGAACCTATCAAGAAATATCAGTCCTCTCACCACAAAAAGGTAAGTATGAGCATAAATATGTATATTTTTATTATTCAATTATACCTTAGTAAAGCTGTGGGGATAGAAAACATTAAAAAGGAAGTTAAATAAATAAATCTTCTAATAGGAAAAATAAATGAGAGAAAAGCATCTTTCCTTGGCACTTAGCACCATGCTAGGGACTGTGGGTAACTCGCAGTGTTTAATGATATTTCCATCTTTCAGAGAAGAAGAGTTACTTTGAGAGACACAAGAGAGAAAACCTATAGGACACAGAAATTCTACCCACATGCCAGAAAAGCATCAAAACAGAGAATTTAAATGAATATTTGTTGGAATCACTGGGTTATATCTGAGGCCTTTCTTTGATATGAAATTTCATTGGGAAAGTTGAACAAAAGTTATCAAAAAGTAAATGTATATTTTATTCAAATAAAGTTTAAACTTGAAAAAGGTAAGCCAATGTGTATTTTTAAGATTGCAAGCATAGTTGGTAGAGTCAGAAGGAAAAAGAGAATGATTGACATCAAATACAAGATGGGCCCAGGCACTGTGGCTCACGTCTGTCATTTCAGCACTTTGAGGGACCAAGGCAGAAGGTTCACCTAAACCCAGGAGGTCAAGGCTGCAGTAAGCTGTGAGTATATCACTGTGCTTCAGTCTGGATGACAGAGTAAGACTCTGGTTCAAAAACAAAAAAAATCCAGGATGATCATTACCCCAGGAGGAAAGGAGGGGAGTCATGGAAAGGCACACTTGGAGGGCTTCTGGGAGTCAGAAGGTGCTCTGGAGTTTTTACCCAGGGTGGTGTTTATATTATTAATTTTAAAAATAAATTGATGTCCTATACACACTTCTGTGTGAACTGTACATTTAATAGTAATCAATAAAAACAGAGATTATTGGAATTCCTCTGGATTCCCTCTTTGTCCTTGGTGGCTTGTTTTAACGTTTCCTTGAAGAGGAGTCTCTTCCAGGGCAGAGATTAAAGGTCCCCAGTGACACTGGATCGGAGTGGGCTGTTTTGCAAGTTGTAACTTCTCCTTAGTGTCATTCTTAGGACTATTTTGGATTTAAGGACTAGACAAATTTCTTAATAAAGTGTGTTTGTGTGTTAGAAAATGCAGCTCACAAACAGCAGGATTACTCAACAGGAGAGGGATGATTAAGGGACAATACATTCTCCATAATATTAAAAATCAAGTTTTAAAAAATGTTTAATGACTTTTAAAAATACACACAAAATATCTCTTGGAGAGAGAGACAGAATAAAAACAAGTTACCACATTCCGTAGGTACTTGGGAGGCCAAGGCAGAGGGATCACTTGAGCCCAGATTGAGGCCAGCCTGGGCAACATAGCAAGACCTTGTCTGTGAAAAAATGAAATAAAATAATAAAAGAAGAATGTGACCACCAAAATCATTTTTTTCCCTTGCCTCTTTTTGCAATGTCTCAGTTTTCTATAATGACCACATATTTTCGTTGTTGTTGTGGCTGTTAATGCAGTGGGAGGAGACTGGGGTCATTAATCTATAGGGAAGACAACCTTGAAATAGGAGTTCCAGAAGGGTTCTGAGCAAAAAAGTGAGAACCTGACCCACACAGGGTATGGTGATATGAGGGGTAACTGTTATGGTGATATGAGGGGTAAATGTCAATTTAAATGCATTAGGGCTGACGTATTGGCCTAAAAATTGGTCACTTTGTTTCAGTCACATAGACTTTGCTTTGAAGAGTCGGTTTAGGTTCACAGAAAAACTGGGCAGAAAGCACAGCCAGTTGCCATCCAGCACCCCCACATGTACATCTCTCCCTGTGAATGCATCCCTATGAGAGTGGCTCACTGTTAAGTCAGCGAATCCACACTGACATGTTAGTGTCACCCACAGTCTGATTTATTTTAGGATTCTCTCTAGCTTTTTTCTTAAGTCAGGGACTCACTCTGTCAATCAGGTTGGAGTGCACTGGCACAATCATGCTTCACTCCAGCATCAGCACCTGGGCTCAGGCAATCTCCCACCTCAGCCTCCTGAGTAGCTGCGACTGCAGGCATGCGTCACCACCCACAACTATTTTTTGATTTTTGTAGAGATGAGGTCTCGCTATGTTGCCCATGCTGGTCTTAAACTCCTGGGCTCAAGTGTTCCTCCCACCTCATCCTGGGTTCACACTTGGTCTCTGCACAAGTGGATTTTGACATGTATCCATCTCTACAGTACCATATAGAACAGCGGTCCCCAATATTTTTGACATCAGGGACTGGTTTCACGGAAGACAGTTTTTCCACAAACCAGGAAGGGATGGTTTTAGGATGACTCAAGTGCATGACATTTATTGTGAACTTTATTTCTGTTATTAAGTTATAATATATAATGAATTAAGCATAGAACTCACTATTAAATAAGACAGGTGATGACTGAAGTGGTAAATGAAATAATAGACAGTCCACGCACAGACTAAAATAAGTGTTGGATTCTGACTTAAAGCCTGCCACAAGATCCAGCTATACAATTGAAGTACATCAATTTACTTGCCACTCAGTGATAAGATTTTGATATGAGTCTGTAAGCAGTTGACTTTTTATGGGTTCTGTGAAGTTAATCCTCACTGCTAATGTTAATCTATATTTTCAGCCACTCCCCAATACTGCCATCATTGCCTGGGGTCTAACTCAATCATCAGGCAGGAAATTCTCATAAGAAGCAGGCAACCTACATCTCTCACATGCAGAGTTCACAATAGTTGTGCCCCAATGAAAATCGAATGCCACCCTGATCTGAAAGAAGTGGAGTTCAGATGGCAATGCCAGCTGATGGAGAGCACCTGTAAATGCAAATAAAGCTATAATAGCTGTCCTGCCTCTCACCTCCTGCTGTGTGGCCTTGTTCCTTACAGGACATCCATGACCCTCGGCTTTGGGACCTCGATATAGAAAATATGATAAAAATCCTGGCTATGCCTGCTCATGCCTCTCCTACCTCCTGGCCTCTGCTGATCCTTTTCCTGTCTCCACAGCCTTGCCTTTACCAGAATTATGTCTGTTTGGAATCACACAGGTGCAGCCTTTTTATGCTGGCTTCTTAAACTTAGTAACATGTATCAAAACCTCCCTCATGCCTTTTCATGTCCTGATAGCTCATTTATTTAGTGAAGAATGACAGTCCATTGTCTGATGGCCACCGCTGATCCATCCATTCCCCACTGAAGGATATCTGGGTATTGTCCAAGTTTTGGCAATTATGGGTAAGGATGCTGTAAACATCCATGTGACAGCTTTTGAGACTTAAGTTTTAACCCTATTTGGGTAAATACAAGGGCATGTGGTCTCTGGTTTATACGGTAAAAGGATGGATAATCTTCTAAGAAACTGCCAAACTGTCTTCCAAAGTGGTTGCCCTTTTGGGCACTTGGGAGACCAAGGCAGGAGAATTGCTTGAGCCCAGGAGTTCTCTGGCAGTGAATGCATTTCTACTGCTCCACCTCCTCATTGGCCCATATTGTGTTGCGTTGCCCCCCGCAATAAGTGTGTGGTGGCATTCCACTGTCGTCTGAATTGACTGTTCCTCAATGACATGCAATGTCTTCTGTTCACATGCCTGTTAGCTATCTGTGTATCTGCTTTTGTGAGATGTCAGTCATGTCTTTTGCCCATTTTTTAGTTGGGTTGTTTGTCTTTTTACAGTTGAGTTGTATGAGTTTTTGTCTATTTTGGATACCAGTCTTTTATCAGATGTGTGAGTACAAACTTTCCCTCCCACTAATTTTATGTCATCTAGCTTATAAATTCAAGGATTGTGATGTTTCTTCAGTCTCTCTTCCTTTTGTATTTCTGAGAACCCTGACTTTTATTTATTTATTTTACTTTAGACTAAATTTAAAGCAATCACTAGTTTTTGAATGACATAGAGAAAAATAAATTTTGGTCAAACAAATGGTACTGACTGTGCTCCTTTCACAAACACTTTGAAACACAGATTGTTTTTGTTTCACAAAAACACAGTATTTGTATTTTCTAGCAAGTTGAAGAAAGTCCTATCACAATCAAGAACACTTTCTATCTGAATGCTTTTAGATGGTTAGCTTTATAAAGTAATTTATTGTGTTACCTATCTGCTTAAATAGCAAATATTAAACATAACTGAATCTCTTTATTGTGATTTTTTAAATCATAAGACAATAGTGCATCCAAAAACAAGAACAGGGTGCTGTGAAAAAAGGGAAAACCACAAAATAAGAACAGTCTCTTGAAAATTAAAAAAAGTATTTTGTCTACATAAAGTCTGTAGAGTGTTCCAAAAGCAGGGCCAAGGAAATCATCAAAAAAAATTGGAAAAAAAGAGAGAGAAAAAGACAAAGAATGGAACACTGTAGGAAAAACCACCTTACAAATCACCTCAGGAAATCCATTACCCAGCCAACAGATATCTTAAAAATGAGTCAGAGAAAACATAGGGAAGTAGTTTGACAAGGAAATAATAAAATAAATCACCCCAAAATGGAGACATGTGAATATCCAGCGGGACAATGGCCAGCATCAAGAATTGAGAAAGACCTGTACCAGAAGACACCAGAGTTGAAAACAGATTCTAAAAGCTTCCTGGGAAACAGTCACATCACATGCAAAAGACCAGGCATATGAATGGTCACGTGATGCCCTTTCAAATCGTAAAGGTAAAAGTAGAATAAAGACACTTCGGGATGCAAATCTTCAGCAACGTTGACCTTCATACCCTTCCACTCAGGAGAGGGTGTGCTGTTGGAAGAGCAGGGACCAGCAAGGGGACATCTCAGCTTCTGGGAGTCCCAATGTAGGACACCTGAAGGGGAAATTCCACCAGGGACCTTTGGAGCAGGCCTGTGAGGTAGCCTTCTAGAGTGGATGGGAGGACAGAGACTCCAAGGAAGCCAGGGAAGAGGTTGTGGACAGAAGTCTGATGTGTCTGAAGGTGTGAGAAGTGATGGAAGATAGTGTTTGAAAATTAGCAACAGGTATATTAAAAAGTAACTAAATAATGAAGAGACAACCATCAAGTCCAAGAACAAATAATCCACAGCAAGAGAAAGCTATCCAGGCTGGACATGGTGGCTCATGCCTGTTATTCCAGCATTTTGGGAGCCTGAGGTGGGAAGATTGTCTGAGCCCAGGAGGTGGAGAGCAGTCTGGGCAACTTAGTGAGACCTAATCTCTACTAAATAAATAAATAAATAAATAACTGGATGTGGTGGCATGTGCCTGTAGTCTCAGCTACTCAGGAGACCAAGGAGGGAGGATCACCTGAGCTCAGGAGGTTGGGGTTGTGTTGAGCCATGATTGTGCCACTACACTTCAGCCTGGGCAACAGAGTAAGATCCCAACTCAACAACAAGGACAACAACAAATAGGTCACTTATTTTCCAATAGGGAAGTACAATTGAACAAGAACATTTCCTGAGTACATTTCTGGAAAGTTTGAGTTACCAGAATCCTAAATATAGCATGTCAACAGTAAAAAATGTACAGAACTGTCCTCCCTCGACCCTGCTGTTCTCAGTGACCATCCTCATGCTTGGCTGTGCATTGGCCGGAGTGGCTCATGGGAGCTCATCTCTGGCTCTGCAAGGCAGAAGTATGGGGAGTCAGACATACCAAGCAGGATGGCAGCTGCCCGGCTGACTTCTGGCGCACACAGTTGATCATCTTTCTCGAGGTCATTTCCTTACATGAGTGCAGGCAGCAGAAAGATGTGTGTTTGTGTCTCTGTGGTTATAAGTAATGAGAGGCCAGCTGGCTGGGAAGTAGGAAGACAGACAGGTGAAGAGTGACCTTATCCTAGTCACCGCACCCAGGGTTGCTCTAGGAGAGAGCAGCAGTGGAGACAATGCTGTGCCTCTCAGGGGAGTTTATGCACTCAGCCATGCTGCTTGGCTTCACCTGTTGCATTTCCCTTGGAGCGGGGTGCTGCTGCAAAACAGCTTGATTCAAAGCCTTCCAGGTGTCTCCTCTAAAGTCTCCTCTTTGTTTACAGTGCGAGATGAGGACAGAGCCATGTGGGGAAAACCTTCTCATCCTGACTCTGCCTCACATAACATAAGAAGGGTGCATGACACTGCAGACTCCACAAAGATGGGTACTCCTCATCTGCCTTCTGCTGTTCCAGTGCCTGCTTGTGAAAACAATTGATAGTTTTTATGTTTTAGAGCAGTTTTATATTTACAAAAACCTTGAGCAGAAGTTAAGGTTTCCATACAGTCCCTCCCCCATTTCCCCTGTTATTAGAATCTGGCGTGGGAGTACTACGTTAGTTACAATTGATGAGCCAACATTGATATGGGATTTTTTTTTTTTTTTTGGTCAAGTTCAAGGGTCTCACTCCATCACCTGTGCTGGAGTACAGTGGCACAATCACAGCCACCACAGCCTTAACCTTCCGGGTTCAGGTGATCCTACATCCTCAGCCTCCTGAGTAGATAGGACTACAGGTGCACCCTATCATGCCTGGAAACTTTTTAATTTTTGTAGAGATGAGATCTCGCACTCCTGGGCTCAAGCTATCCTCCTGCCCTGGCCTCCCAAAATTGTGGGATTACAGGAGTGAAACACCTCACTCACCTGCCCCCTGGAGAGTACACAAGCACTTACAACAAGGACTGTGGCTCCACTAGGCAGTGGGGGTGGGAGATAGGGGTTGAGAGGAGAGCAGTGCTGACTCTAAGTGTTTGCAGACCCTCTCCATGGTAGGTTTGCTTTTCTTTTCCCATTTCTGCCAGAGTGAAAACGTTCTGGTTTCAGGCTAACAGCCTAAAAGCTGTTTTTTTCTTCTTTTCTTTTCTTTTTTTGAGTCAGAGCTTCATTCTGTTTCCCAGGCTGGAGTGCAGTGGCATGATCACGGCTCATCCCAACCTCAACCTCCTGGGCTCAGGCAATCCTCCTGCCTCTGCTCTTGAGGTATGTTGGCTACTATGCTTGGCTATTTTTTTTTTTTTTTTTACTTTTTGTGGAGATGGTGGAGGTAAGGGTGTGGGGAGGGGGTGGGCGGGGAGACAGTGGAATCTCAATGCCTGGCCTCAAGCAGTCCCACTGCCTTGGCCTCCCAGAGCAATGAGATTACAGCCACTGTGCCCAGCTGGGGTCCTAATGTAAGCCCTGGAGAAACTGAGGCTCAGAGGCGTCAAGGACTGTGAGACAGGAGGTCACTTGGCTCTACATGGAAGGACTTCACAGGCCTGTCTTGATTCAAAGCCTTCCAGGGTCTTTATCCCTTAGCTCCAGTGTTGAAGGTTTGCTTTTGCTTAAGAATCAGGTCAGAAAAATCAAAGTGTGTGAAAGCCATGTTTTTCAAGACCCTTTTTTTAAAAATGATAATCTTTTAAAGAAAATGAAATCACTGCAATTGCACCTAAGTCATTTTTTTTTTAAAAGCAGGATTTATTGAGAATACAGCAAAGCTCACACAGTGGGAGGGGATCCAAGGGGGTTCCACTTAAGCATTTTTAAATTATGTAAGTCACTGAAGAAAAATTTTTTTTGGTCAAAATTTTTGGTGGATGCCCTTGGTACCCAATAAAAACAAAGTAGCCCTGAACCGGCTTTGATGCTGAGAAATTTGATCCATTTTCTCCCCGTGACCGACCATGTGAGCTCTTAGATGCAAGATGTGGACTTTCTCATTATAGCCTTCCTATAAAAATTCTGAGAATGAGCCGGGCTCGGTGAATCAGCCTGTAATTCCGCGCTTTGGGAGGCTGAGGTGAGTGGATTGCCTGAGCCCGCAAGTTCGAGACCCGCCTGGGCAAGTTGGCAAGACCTCATCTCTACAATAAATCAAAAATTAGCTGGGTGTGGTAGCGCGCGCCTGCAGTTCTGGCCACTTGGAAGGCTGAGGCGGAAGGATCGCTGGAGCCCAGCAGGTCTAGGCTGTGGAGGCTCGGAGCATGCCACTGCACTCCAGTCTGGGTGACAGAGTGAGACTCCAACTCAAAAAACAAAACAAAACAAAACAAAAAATTCTGAGAATGGCTTTTTTCTTATGGTAAACGTGATGGAAGTCAACATCCTTAACATAAACACGGTCCTCACTCCACCTGCCTGGAAACACATGGTTTCAATGGATACTTTGGGTGTTGGGCTTTAAGCTTTATGGAGAAGATGGAGCGAGCATTCCCACGTGGTCAGCAGCTATGGAGCCCTTAGAGCCACAGGGCAGTGGGTAGGTTCAGAACCCAGCAAGGCAGGTTTGGTCCCCTCTGTGCCTCTCTTTCCCCATCTGAGGAGCCAGCAGTCTGTGATTAGGCAGGGGTTTGCCCTGCATGATTCACCAGTCACCTGAGGAAAGTACCTCATGGGCAGTGCATGAGAAATTGCCAAGTGTCAACACAGCCATGACAGGGCAGCAGGCCTGCTGTACTGGGGGCATCCTGGGTCTTTCGAATTGTTGTCTTTCAAAGACCCACTCTGCTCTTGCTGACCTGGGACCTTGGACAAGAGATGCTTTTCGTGCCCCTGTTGCCTCACCTGTGAAGTAGGGTAAGGAGCTTAGCATAGTTAGAGAGATGCCATTGTTGTGAGAGTTAAATATGTGGCATGTTTCTGTGGCACTCCAGCCTGGATAACACAGTGAAACCCCGACTCCAAAAAAAAATACATATATGTGGCATGCTTAGAGTGGCACCTGGCAACATGGCATATACCAGCACTTGCTGCTTTCACTAAAGAGAAGATAGTATCTGGATTTTGCCCAGCCTGTTTCAGTCAAGCATGTGAAGCATCTGGAATGTGGGCATGGCCCATTTTGCTCCATCTTTGGAGGAGATCTCAGCTTCATCTAAAAGCACCCTGAGTCAAAATACCTCAAGAAGCCTGGGCAACATAGCAAGACCCTGTCTCTATAAACATCAAAAAATTAGCAAGACATAGTGGCACTCACCTATAGTCCCAGATACTGGGGAGACTGAGGTGATAAGATAGCCTGAGCCCAGAAGATCAGGCCTGCGGTAGCCATGATTGTGCCACTGTACTCCAACCTCAAAAAAAAGCAAACAAAAAAACCCCAGAAAACCCTCAATAGAGTGTTTTCTAAGTGTGTGTGTCACCGGGAACAATAGCTTTCTCGATGTTAGTAGGTGTTTCTTCAAGCGTTCTGTGACCACATAAGTTTGGCAAACATTAGGTTAAACTAGGGTAACTGAACCCTTTTTCTGTAGTTCTCAGACCACCAGATTTCCTGTGTGCCGGGGAAACATCTATGCCAAAGTCACAGCATTCAGGGTTCTGCAGCCCAGCAGGGCAAAGGAAGCCTTTCTTCTCCAGTGTTATTTTTTGTTTGTTTATTTTAAAGCAGAAATTTTTGAGAGGATGGAAAACCTCCCACAGTGGGAAGGCACCCAAGAGGGTTGCCCCATCTTTAGAGACTAGGTTTCCACTGACATTCTGAGATGTGGTCTTCATAGATTCTTGTCTCTCATTAAACCTGGCTCCACCATGCCCAGCCACAGGCATGTGGGCACAGTTATCAACATATACACTCATTACTTGAGTAACCTACTAGAGTAGAAGGGTGGGACAGAAGACATGACAGAGCTGTGGATACAGAATGTCCCTGATTTTTACTGCAGTGTATTTTATGTTCTAGAAATTGTACTGGAAAGGAGGACTGTAAAAATAAAACTACAAACAAGTAAAAGTCAGCGGAGCTCACCCTTCTGCCACAGCAGAACAAGTTCAACATCTACCTGCAAAGTCTACACTTCCACTTTTTGCCACAAGAGGGCTCTGTATCGCCAGTCAGTGAAACTTCGGAAAAGTAGATGGTTTTCTGAGACATGCTGGGAAAGGGGCACATGCGTGAATTATCAAGGAAGCATGAAATTTAGGTCCTGGGAGTCTCACTCTGTAGTCCTGAATGAAGTACAGTGGTGCGATCATGGCTAACCTCAGCCTCGACCTGCTGGGCTCAAGTGATCCTGTGGCCTCAGCCTCCCAAGTAGCTGGGACTACAGGTGTGTGCCACCACAACCAAATATTTTTTTTGAATTATTGTAGAGAGAAGGTCTCGGAATGTCACCCAGGATGGCTTAGGTACTTTAAAGCAAGGGTCCTCAATTCTTGTGCCATGTACAGGACTGAACTCATCCATGGACTGTTAGGAACCAGGCCACACAGTAGTCAGTATGTGACAGGTCAACATAGCACCATCTCTGTCAGATCAGTTGTGGCATTAGAGTCTTACAGAAGGATGAACCTTCTTGTGAACTGTGCATGTGAGTGATCTAGGTGGTATGCTCCTTATGAGTCTGACATAAAACTAAAAAATGCAAAACTACAAAATCAGTCCCTGATGTCAAAAAGTATAGGGACCGCCGGTTTAAAGGATAAATTAGTGTTAAACAAAGACACTCACTGTTAACAAAGAGCTGCAATTTAGCAGAAGATAGATTTCCATGGATTGGAATAAACCAAGAGTTTTGATGGCAAATCTCTAGGCATCCACCTGATAGTCCTGATTTGCCTTGTTTTCACATCTCTTTGCTTTCTAATCTTAACAAAACTGGAAAGGGTGCCCATTTTTCTTCAAGTAATGATGTAAAAAAAAAAAAACAGCATTGACACAGTTAAATTCCCAAGGCCCTCCATTCTCTACAAATGCACTGAATGGATGGTACCATTCTTTAAAAAACCTGTGATGAAGCTTGTGGAAACATTATGATATCAGTGATATTGCAGAAAAAGTTCATGGGGACAACGCTCCAAATAAATCATTCATTTACAGATAGATGAAGCAATTTAAGAAGAAAAGACTCACGTTGAAGATGAAGTCTGCAATGCAGACAAGTCACATACATTTTCAGGAAAAAATTCACCTGTTTGTGACCTCATTGAAAGAATGGGCGATTCACAGAAGCAATGATAGCCAACACCACAGACGTTGGTTCAACCACTCCAGCTCACACAATACTCACTGAAACACTGAACTTGGAAAAGTTCCCACATGATAAGTAACAAAACCATGGCTTCCAGAACAGCTAAAGACAAGAGAAGAGTTCCCTGTGAAAATGTTAAACAGGTGAGATCAAGTGACTGAAGCATTTCTTCACAGATCTGTGACAGAGAGGAAATGCAACTTTCCCATCAGGATGCTGAAGACAGAGTATGGTCAGAGCAGGACCTCCCAGAGGGGACCAGGTCCTGTCAAGAGAAAGGGGACCAGTGAAAAACAGAGGTCAGGCAGTTGTCTTTAAAATGTTGGGGGGGATTTTCTTTTTAGAGGGATTGATTTTCTAGAAAATTGACTTCCTGGAGAGAGTGATTTCTACCATGATTTTCTTTCTAGTGGGATTGACTTACTAGAAGAATTTCCTTTCTAGAGAGATTGACTTTCCAGAAGACCAAAGAATGACAACATCTGCGTATCGTGATAGTGTTTTGAGAATGTTAGTCAAAGCTTGAGCAGAAAACTGCCTGGCAGAGCTTCAGTAGGGAGTCCTCCACCACCACACACGCCTAGCTCATGACTCTCTTTAAGAAAGGGAAGTTTTGCAAGATTTTCAATGATCAAATTCCCAAGCATTCTCCTGACAGTCCTAATTTGGCTTGTTTTGACTTATTCTCGTTTCCTAACCTTAACAAATCCAGAAAGAGCGTTATTTTTTCTTCTGTTAACAATGTAGAAAAAGATAGTATTAAGACAGTTAAATTCCCAGGGCCCTTCAATCTCTGGGAATAAACTGAATGACTGGTATCATTGCTTACAAAAGTGTCTTGAACTTGACGGAGCTTATTTTGCCAAGTAAGGTTGTACTTTATATCTGTTGTATGTATGTGTGTGCATTTCAAAAACTGAATCATTCAGATAAATAGATTTACCCTTTGGGTTAATCCACTTACAGTCTTTTCCAATATTCCTTTCCACGAAACAAATGAACCACCCTTCACAGGTGACATTGACTTGACTTGCTCCACTTTATATACCTGCCATGACATAGGGCTTTCCTCTTCCCGACTACCAGGCAAAAACTACAACTCATTTTCACAGAAACATTTTGCAGTAAAACATTCACCAGCCTTTTCTTCTATCTCATTAATAAATTCACTCAAAGGGATCTAATATGGTTCAATTTTCAACACATTTTATAGTTTCTTTTCAAATCTTTTTTTTTTTTTTTTTTTTTGAGCTGGAGTCTCACTCTGTCGCCCAGATGGAGTGCAGTGGCCGCTCCCGGCCACCACAGCCTCGACCTTCTGGACTCCGGCAATCCTTCCGCCTCAGCTTTCCAAGTAGCTGGAATTACAGGCATGCACTACCACACCCAGCTAATTTTTTGATTTATTGTAGAGATGAGGTCTCGCTGCCCAGGCGGGTCTTGAACCTGCAGGCTCAGGTAATCCACTCAACTCAGCCTCCCAAAGGTGCAGGATTACAGGCTGAGCCACCGAGCCTGTAACCTTTTTTATTTTTTTGGCTTTTATTGTAAAGCAAGACAAACCACGAACCTTGTGAAGTGCCCTACACAATGGAAATACTATGTAAACTGTTATTGTCATGTATTGTTTTAAATAATATTATTTTTATTGTCATTTTTAAATTTTTCTCAAATATTTTCAATCTCTTATTACTCAGTCCGCAAGTGCTGAACCATGGATCTGGAGGCCACAGCAAGACTCATTGGGTTGGGCCATGTTGAGACTGAAATGAAAACTGTCCAACCTGGTGCCCAGCGCTCAATCCAAGATGAGCCCCGCTGATTGTGTCTTGCGAACTCAATCAGTGGCAGGGTGGGGCAGCCCAGGGACCCTGAGGGGTGTCAGGGTGTGTCTGCAGCCCCAGCGATGGGTGGGTCTATAAGGCCAGGACCTTCAAAGACATCAAATACATGTCATCCTTTTTATTGATCTTTGTAGTCAAGGATAATCATTTCAAAACAATCATGTGATTTTATTAATTGCTCTTTTAACAACCATTGTCTCTCTGGGCACTGTGGCTCATGCCTACAATCCCAGCACTTTGGAATGTGGAGGTGAGAGGATTGTCTGAAATCATGGGATTGAAATCAGCCTGGGCATTTTGTCGAGACCTCATCTCTACAATAAATCAAACAACTACCAGGTGTGGTAGTGCGTGCCTGTAGTTTCGGCTGCTTGGAAGATTGAGTCAGAAGGATCACCTGAGCCCCGCAGGTTGAGGCTGCCGTGGCTGTGAGTGTGCCACTGCACTCCAGCCTGGGCAACAGGGTGAGACTCCAACTAAAAAAACAAAACAAAACAACAAAAAAATTCTTCCCTTACATTACTGAGTACACAAATGGTTTATTATATCACACATATTTCTATTATAATGCCTATTCTCGAATAAATATTATTTTCTTTTAGAGTCTCTTTAGTTATTAGGCGAACATGTCCTAGAGATTTTTCTCTCCAAATCATGTTTTACTTCACTTTCCAACGTTTCTCAACAAGATTAAGCTTTGTATGATAAGATATTAATCCTTTTGAATTGATTGAGAATTGTTTTAGAGTTGAACATAGTCAAACACAATGGAAAGTGACTTGATAAACATGCTTTACAGGTGGTTTCTGTTTCAGTATCACTTCCCTACTACCTTTCTGGTGTTGTTTGTACCACCCAAGGAAAATTATTCAATTATTATCTAAAGGTTTGTAGCTGGGAAAACCCAATTACACATTGGCTATTTATCTGGTGACCTTCCCAAATACTTTTTAAATTTGATTGAAAATCATTTTGGATATCTCAAGTAAACACAATTGACCCCTTGTCAAAAAACAAACACAAAAGCCTTTTATTTCTTTATAATCTTCATCTCTTTTACATCTTCTCCCCTTAATCTTCTGGATATGAATAGTAGTAATACTAGTTAACATTGTTTTACTGTTTCAACACCTGGGTGGAGAAGGTTTTCAATATTTCACCATTAGGAGAAACTTTAGTTGTGGATCTCTTTGAGATATAGTGTATCAAATTAAGAGAGTTAATATGTTCTAATTAACTAAGGAATTTATATTAATAACAAAGACATGTAGTTTTTTAAAGCTTTCTGGCATCTAGTGAGATTAGTGTATGATCTTTCTTCTTCTGTTAATGTGGTAGATAATATTGACAGATTTTCAAATGCTAAACCAAATTGAGGTCCTGACACTCCACTAGATCATGATGTATTTTTAAAAATTTGTTGCTAGATTCTGAATGCTTATGTATTGTATTAAATTTTGCACCCATGACCATGAAAAATATTGGGTGACCAAAAAATTGAGGAGAGTAGTTAGAGTAATGCATAAAATGGACTTATAAATACACAGACATGTTGATATTTAAAAAGGTCTTCTCACATAAGTAGATGCAACTCAAGCAAAGACATTTCAAACATTAGAAACATGACCCATTTGGAGCTTTTCAAAAGTCTTGAGTGGCTAAATTTTTTCTTTTCTTTTTTTTTCTTTGTAGAGTCAGGTATCCTATGTTGTCCAGACTGGTTTCAAACTCCTAGGCTCAAGCAATCCTCCTGCCTTGGCCTCCCAATGTTCTGGGATTACAGGCATGAGCCATGGTGCTCAGCCTGGAGTTTCACTTTTAAAAGATGAAAAGAGTTGTGGAGATTGATGGCAATAATGGTGGCACAACATTATGAACTGCCCGCTTAAAAGGTTTTAAGATGGTAAATTGTGGTATGTATATAATATCACAATAAAAAATATTTAGAAAACAAAAGAAAAGAGAAAGATTGGGTGACTACCACTCCCCTGCTCCTCACTAATATCCCAAAGTGTCTTTTAGGGCATCCCTGTCTCCCAAGCTTTTCTCTTTAGGCATAACAAGATTCCCATCTCTGCTCCAGCATTACCAGTTAGATGGGGGTAATAATAAACTTTCAGTTAACCAGAGTTCTCCAAAACAGCTTTCTCTCCACAAGTTCAGAAATGCAATTTTTTTCATATTATATCTAAAATTTCTCTGTCTCTGATTGATTTTGATTCTTAATAATTTCATATCACTAACTTCATCTTCTGATAGAATTTTATCTTAGGACTAAGGTCAACATGCAAATTCCTATTATCTGATTTAAAATGCTCAAGAGGCCAGAATAGTATACAATACAAAAGCTGGTGACTTCTGAATTCCAGCTACTCTGTGATTCCTGCTGTGAGATTGGATGGAGCAACTTTCTCCCCTGTGTTCTGAGGGCTGGAATTTCACACTTCCATATTGCTTTCATATTGGCCTGGAGGAGCCCTTGGAGAGATTTCACTCTGTTTGTTGTGCTGAGAGGGGATCATGAGGGAGCTCAAGGTGGGAATGCATTCATAGACCCCTTCTCCCTAGAGATTTTTAAGGATTTAAATGTGAAATAACTATTAATTGACCTAATAATAAGATTTATCTCTACAATGGGATAATGTGATGTGAATGTTTGTTCCTTGAAAAACTACCTTGAAACATAATACCCAATGTGACAGTATTCAGAAATGGGGTCTTTAAGAGGTGACTGGGCCCTGTGGGCTCTGTCCTTTTGATGGATGAATTCATTTGTAGATTAATGGATTAATGGCTAATGGGTTAATGGATTATCAAGGGAGTGGGAAAGGTGGAGAGAAAAGGAAGAGAGACATGAACTAGAATGCTTAACCCCTTCACCATTGCTTTAGTTTGGTTGTTTGTTTCCCAAAACCTCATGCTAAAATTTAATCCCCAATGCTGGGAGTGGGGCCCAATGGGAGTGCTTAGGTCTGGAGGGTAGATTCCTCACTTATAGATTATTGCTCTGCAGACTGTGAGTGAGTTCTCACCATACTAGATTCCACAAGTGCTGCATGTGCTTCACTGTTTGTTGAGACAGTTTTGCACTGTCAACGAGTGGCACCATCATAGCTCACTGTAGCTTCGGGCTCCTGGTCTCAAATGATTCTTCCAACTCATCCTCTTTAGCAGAGGTCCTCAAACTTTTAAAACAGGGTGCCAGTTCACTGTCCCTCAGACCATTGGAGGGGCTGACTATAGTTTCAAGAAAAAACTATGAGCAAATTCCTTTTTTTTTTTAACTATACTCCACCCCTCCAACGGTCTGAGGGACAGTGAACTGGCCCCCTGTTTTACAAGTTTGAGGACCCCTGCTCTACAATCTCTGGCCACAAAGCCTGGCCAATATTGATCTATTTATTTATTTAGGAGACAAGGACTCCCCTTTTTTCCTTTCTAGAGTGGGTGATCCCAGGTCAAAGGACTCCCTTTGTTACCTTTCTGCAGTGGGTGATCCCAGGTCACTGTAGCCTCCAACTCCTGGATTCAAGTGATTCTTTTATCTCAGCTGTCCTAGTAGCTGGGACTACAGCTGGGTGCCATCACATCCAGTTAGGATTTATTATTATTATTATTATTATTACTTAGTTGAGGGAAGCCTCACATGTGTTACCCAGGCTGGTCTCAAGCTCCCAGGAGCAATCTTGCTGCATCAGCCTCGCAAAGTGCAGGATTATCAGATGTGAGTCACTGCACCTGGCCTAACTTTTTTTTCATTTTCATAGAGATGAGTTCTCAAGCAATCATCTCATCTCAGCCTTCCAAAGTGCTGAGATTACAAGTCTGAGCCAGAACACTTAGCCAGAATTAGTTGTTGAAAAGAGCTTGGAATAGGCATGGCAGCTTATGTCTATAATACCAGCACTTTGTGAGACCAAGATAGGAGTTCAAGTTGGTAAAGAGTTATGATCATGCTACTGCACTCCAGTCTGGATGACAGAGTGAGACATCCAAAAACAAAACAAAACAGAAAGAAAACAAAACAAAAAGACCTCAGAAGTGGGTACCTGCCTCCTTTCTGCTTCACAGTCATCTATACAGCTTCCAATCTTGATTTACCCAACTAAAATCAATCAATCAATGTCACAAGTGGAGAATAGAAAAAGCATTTTAATCGTCATGTGCAGATTCAACACCAAGAACTATCACAATTGAGTAGATCTCAAACAAGAGTTCCTTAACATATAACTCATTATGTGAGGAAAGTTTGTCTAAGTAAAAATCATTTAGGGTAATTCAGTTGACAAAATAAAGAATAATCTTCATAGCAGTGATGCTTTTATGCATGCACGTCACAGTCCCAGTACAAAAGGCCACAGGGACATTATGAGTACCCCTCTGGGGTATCTCAGGCTCCATCCAGGATGTTATCTGGAGATGTTCCTGCTGTGGGCTCAAAGCAAGGCTGGCATTCCTCCCCTTTGCAGATTCCTCCATATGGCAAGCCTTGGTTTTCAGCAGCTTGCGGGGGTGGCCGGGGCTCTGAAAGGATCCCTGGGCATCTTGCTGTCAACCTGCCCAGGTGGTGGCATCTCCTGGCTGATGCTAAACCCATAGGACCTCTCTGATGGTAGCACCTGCCTCTTGTCGAGGTGACTGGAGCTTCTTCATCATTTTAGTCATTGGTTTCCAGACTTCTGAGTCTCGACAGCGTTTTTGGCCCCTTTCAACTCCAGGAGCAGCTCCGTGCCTGGTGGACACCCAGCTCAGCAGCTTGAAAGCACTGGAGTGCACTTTCCCACAGAACTGATGGCATTGGCAGGAATGGTGGCTGAGCCCATCAAAGTTATCAAGTGCCCAGGCCCAGGCCTGCTCTTGGTTCAGGCCCGGTGGCATGTAGGGCTCCAGACATGCCTGCCTCCAAGACCACTCTTCCAAGGCTGATGGATGAAATTCCATAACTTCAGCCTCCTAGGCTGAATTATACAGGCCAAGCCAAGTAGCTAATCCAGAGAAAGGGTTGATGACCCAGTCCATTGCTGACCGCCTTCTTATAGAGCACTCTGTCTTGTATATGAAGTGACATACCAAAATCTAATTATGTGGGAATTCCTACTCATTATCCATGCAAATTGCTTCAGATGCTGACAGGATTATGATGCAAATTGAACCAAATTGTATTATTCTGGAAGGCAGTGTTGGAATTCCTTGAGTTTTTATTGAATCAGGCAGTGGAAGGATTTGGTGACAGGAAGGGCCCAGTTTGGGCAGTTTCCATTCATAATACAAAGTCTTTCCATTTCAGACAAACCTATACACATTATATTAATATATTTAATTCTCTTCTCATATCTGAGAGACATTGGCTTACTTTAGAGCTGGAACTCAGTAACATTGGGCCACATCTGAGACCATAAAGCTAGTTCATGCTGGAGAGGGACAGATATCCTAGGTTCTCAAGCAAACACATAAGACAGAAAAATGAGTGAAGGAGTATTAGTTGGACTGAGGAAAGGAGGGTCCTGTGCTTATTTAAAATTGTGTTTTTTCTATTTTTGTCAGGATTATGTTCACCAAAGTGACCTTCAAATACGGTGATTTCCATATCTGCAAGGCAAATAGGTTGAGTTAATGTCACATTTTAAATAGCGTGTTGTTGTTTTTTATGTTGGATACTTATTTTTAAATGTAATTGTGTGCATATTATTCTTCATTATTCCCCTTTGTCTACTCAGTCTACTTCCACTGCCATCTGTCTCATGAGCATTTTATTTTAAAGTGACTTTTCCCTAATATTATTATTTATTTAATTATGTATGTACATATCTACTTATATGTAAAGAGAATTTTCTCAGCTTTATTTATGTGTGATTGTGTATATTTAAAATGTACAACTTGATGATTTGGTATGAATTGTTAAATTATTACCACAAACAAGCTTATTAGTAAACACATCATGTCACATAATAACGCTCCCTTTTTTGTGGTGAGAACACTTAAAACTGCTCTTAACAGATTTCAAATATATAGCGTATCATTATTAATTACAGCCATTGTGCTATACATTCGATTTCCAGAACTTATTTCTCATAGCTGTAAGTTTGTACCTCATGACTAACAATCCCCTTCTTACCCTCAGCCCCAGCCCCTTGTATTCACCATACCACGATTTTTGTTGTTGTTGTTAGTTTGACTTTTCTAGATTTAACATATTAGAGAGATTGTGTGATATTAGTCTTTCTAAGTCTGGCATAACGTCCTTCAGGTTCATCTATGTTGTTGAAAATGACAGGACTTCCTTTTGAAAGGCTGATATTCCATTGTGTATATATACCACATTTTCTCTATCCTGTGTACATTCTTAGTTTTTTTAAAATATCTTTGTTATTATAATAATGGCACAGTTAACATGGGAGTTTAAATATCTCTGCAAGATCATGACTTCAGTTCTAATTGATATACACCCAGGAATAGGATTGCACAATCATATGGTTGATTCATTTATTAGTTTTTTTGAAGAATCTTCACAATGTTTTCCATAATGGCTGCATCAGTTTACATTTTCACCAACCGTGTGCAAGTGTTCTCTTTGCTCCACATCCTTGACAGTACTTGTTATCCTTTTACTTGATAATAGTCATGCTTTAACTGTGTATTTTTGTATCAATTAGTGTAATGGTTATTTTTAGGTGTCACCTTGACTGGACTGAAAAGTAACTAGAGATTACTTCGAGAACAGGTAAAGTATTATTTCTGGATGTGTCTCTGCAGACGTGCCCAGAGGAGACTAGCATGTGAGTCATCAGACTGAGTGGGGAAGGTCTGTTCTCAATGTGACCAGTCACCATTCAATCAGCAGAGGGTTGTATTAAAATAAGGCAACTTCTCTCTTCTGGAATTGGGATATACTGTTCTTCTCTTGTCCTTGGACTTCAAAACTGCAAGCTTTCTATCTTTAGGACTGTAAGACTTCATCACATCACGGTCCTCATGTTCTCTGGCCTCTGACCTTGGATTAAGAATTATACTGTCAACTTCTCTAGTGCTGAGGTCTTCACACATGGAGTGAGCCATACTACCATCATCCCAGGTCTCCACCTTGTAGACAGCCTTTTCTAGAATTTCTCAGTCACAGTCACATGAACCCCTAATAAGATCCCCCAATAATTCCCTATTATGTATCTTTATTTGTATCTATATTTATGTCTATCTCTAGCTCTATATTTCTTAGTGGTTCTGTCTCTCTGGAGAACCCTAATAAAAACAGTCTTATACTATACAATTTAATGTTTGTGTGCATATATTTTCAATTTGCATTTAAAGTAACAGGCTATTTGTCTTGTTGTATTCAGTATCTTCCACTTATCTTCAAGCCTCTAAGATCTTTACATGCACATTTCATCTGCTGCTTCCAATTCTGTCATATTAGCCTCTGACTAACCTCTGCCTTACTTACTTCCCCTGCATCCTACAGTGGACACTCAGATGGCCATAGTTCACCAACACCACACAAATATATTCCCTTATGGGCCTGTGTTATGTTTTATCTAGGATATGTACCAATGAGCAGAATTGTCCTATATATAAACCTAATTTTACTGAACATTGTCAGATTGTTCTTTATTTAGAATGAATGCGTATTTACTCTCCAACAATAGAGGTTGTTGAAACAGTCTGTGCACACATTTCTCACAAACACATTAATGGCTCAGTGTTCTAATGTTTTTCAGGAACTGTGTATTCTAAAGAGACTGGTTATAGAAGGGGCCTCCTTGTGCCATGTTTTCTAATTTCTTTCTCTCTTCTTGAGTCAGCATGCAGTGTGGTTCTGAGAGTCCTTCCCTGATGCTCAGTCTGAAATGTGTCTTCACCTTTTTATCACATTGTAAGTTTATCTTCTAATAAATCTCTTTGTGTCCGACTATTTGAGTGTGCTTAAAAGCCATAAGAAGAAGTACAACAGCAATGTCACATTCAACTTTATACTTTGCCCTGATCACTGGTTCCATGAGCACTGGTGGGAAGAACAGACTCTGGACACAGCTACAGGAGGGATGGAGGAAAAACGAGGGCACACAACTGCACACTGGGGCCAAGGTCCATTCTCGGGGGAGAGAGAGCTCGAGAGAAGCCCATACATCATCTGTAGTAATTTATTTATGTAGTAAATACGCTCATGTACTCTATGACTCTAAAATAAAATAATACTGCATACTTTTTATCTTGCGATACTGTCTTTTCTTTTTAACAACCATGAAAACATTAGTTTAGATTTCCTTCATGAAATACTTCTCATGTTATTTGTGCTAATATGAGAACATAAAATATTTAATTAGAAAACCAGAAAATAAAAGAAGAGATACAACCTGATGTCCATGGGTTTTAGAACAACTTGGGCAATTTGGTGAAACCTCATCTCTACAATAAAAAAAAAAAAAATTAGCCAGGCATTGTGGTGCATGCCTGTAGTTTGGGCCACTTGGAAGGCTGAGGTGGAAGGATCACCTGAGCCCAGCAGGTCGATGCTAGGGTGGACATGAGCATCTCACTGTACTCCAGCCTGGATAACAGAGTGAGATTCCAACTCAAAAAAAAAAAAGTAAACAGAATTTTCTGACAATCTTTTAGTTTAATAATTATCTTTTAAATATATATACACTCTATTACAGGTAAACCGATTCATTACAATATTTAAATAAAGGCACATAAATGTCTACAACATACATCAAACCATCAGTTCCTCAGTTGATGTGATGTATATTTCACTAAGTCAACCCCAGATTGAGGGATTAGAATAGAGACTGAAATACAGAAATATCAGCCTGTGGTTCAATAGGTGAACACAATGAGTTGCTTTTTAAAAATATTACAAAAATACTAGTATTTATTTTCTGAGAAAGTGACAACTTAAGTTCTAGTGAAGTTGGCATAGAGAATTTTGGCAACAAAAGTAGCTGGAAAGAGTGGAGAGAATATTTTAGAAATTAAGGAATGAAGTGTAAGAGATTTAGGAAATGCTCATAGGAAAGAAAGTATAAACTTTCAAGCACCACAGAGTTAACACTGTTGAAAATCTTTTTTTCCAAAAGTATTAGAAAGGAGCAATTAGATTAAACCCTTAGTTAACATTTATTGAGATATCCTTGGGCAAGACTATGCCTTAGGAAGTACATTTATGTAACACATTGATATGGTTGGACACTGTAATTAAACTCTGTTTTACTAATGTGTGATATGAAGGACAGGGAATCAACTAACTGTGAGAAGTCAAGAAAGTATAGAATTTAAACCATAGGATGATAACTTAAGAATCCTGGTGCTTAAATCTCCTGTGGCTGTTTTTATCTGTCCTGGTCACCATTGAATGAGAACCACTGCATGCCCCACTTTCCAAGTTTGGGATCACAAATGACAGCAGTATTTCTCCTTGGACTTGGTTTGAGTTTCAAGGAGACGTTGAATAGGAGGCCTAAGTTTATATGTGATGATGGTGAGTAGAATGATTAACAAAAATATTGCAAAAAGAGCAAAGCAACAAAAAGGTGGTATGCGGAGCCTGACTGAACGAAAGAGAAATATGCTAGGCATTTCAAAAGCAAAATTTCTATTTATTTATTTATTTATTTATGCTCCAATAAGGTGAGTGAGAAGTTTTTTCATTGAGAATATTTTTGAAGAAGAGGCAAAAAAAATTTTCAAGCTGATATTTCCAAGGTAATAAATGAAAATTCCAGCTATCCCATAGCAAAGGGATCAAGGGGAATCATTCCATTCCAAACACTGTAGCTGCAACTGAAGGAATGTGACATGCCAGAGGTTCCCTGCCTCTGATCATTCTTTCCCAAGCAATCTGTCCTGAGTTGTAGCAAGTTGGTCAAAAACATATGCCCAACATAGAGTTTATCCCTTTATGTGTGTGAGTGTCCTATTATCCAGGTGATGCTTCCTTCAGAGGTCTGAGTCTTCAGTCTAGGTAAGGCATGCTTGTTCTGCATTTTAGCATATTCTGGGCTCTGAACAAGCATACTTATTCTGGACAGTCCCGGTACAGCAACCCAGAGAGTCTGAAAAGCATTCCCAATTGAAATCCGGACTGCCCATGTATACTCAACACAGAAGCCTACATGTAGAGTCCAGAGAGGAAAGCTGTGGTAGTAGTTGCCTGAGTCAGGTTTTTCAATTTTTGGACAGCTTCAGTCTTCAGGAGCCAGTTTGCACTAAGGTCCTGAGAATTACTTCTTTTAAGCCAATGAAAAACCTGTCTTCACCATTTTATCAGATTTTCATTTATCTTTATTCCCAATAAATCTCTTTGTGGTTAAGCTGTGTGGGTGTTCTGTTTCTTTTCCTAGAAAGCATAAAAGGAAATATAACAGTGCATTCATATTCCATTTTATGCCTAATAACTCCTCTAATCATTCTCTATTTCTAGAATCAGAGGTCTGTCCCCTAACAATTGCTGTTTTCCAGCCCAATTATTTGATCCAAAGAATTAAGAAGCAGGAGAACTGCAGTAGAGATGGCAAGAAGAGCAACAGAAAGACTTCAAAAAGGTGCCTTGACAAACTCACAATGTCAGAAGGACCCAGTGGGTCATTTCAAGGATAAATAAAATCCTTGGGGCTGCTGCCTGACTGTCTGCCATATTTGGAGACCCAGCCAAGATTACAAGTTTCATGCCAGAGTCCCACTCCAGCTGGGTCTAGTGTTTCCCAAAGGAGAAATGGAGTAGGTGATGAAAGAAAACTTGGATACTGACTCTGTTGCAAGCAGGACAGATGCCGTTTATTGTCAGTTAACGGTGAGTTTTTATATTATTCGTGTAAGGGAAAGGACAAAGAAAATTCCTACAACAGGTGCAACCAGTAACTTAAATAATAACCTTGACTGAGATTAAAAAAAAAACAACAACAGATATAGCCATCTTGTGGTCTTTGAAGCTTTCTACTTTCAGTTAATAAGTCTTAAGATAAGTTTAAAAGGAGTTTTATTTAAACTAAGCGTAATATATCACTTAACCTACAAAGCTTACTTTGATTATTTTTGTTATACATTACTTATCTAATTAAAAGGCCTTAAAATTACCCCCTTAAAAAACGTAAGGCCTTAAAAAACTATAAATCATACCTAATGATAGCAAGAATATGAAGCCTATTAACTTAACTAGAGACAGTGGCTAACACCTAAAAAAGAACTATGAGAGCGACTTACTATGAAAATATACATACTAATTTTTACTCTAATTTTAACATGCAAAATGAACTAAAGCACAACTAAAATCATTATTGCAAAATGAGCTAAAACATAATGAAATAAAACTAGCACAGCTAAAATCATTATGGCTGTATAATTGCTAATGTGCTTTTAAGTTTAGGTTAATGGTGGTTTAGAGGGTGATTTGACGTGTTCTTTTATGCTTGACAACTTTTTGGAAAATATCTTTGTCTTGAGATAACCACCTAAGCAATTATTATTATCTTTAAAACACCAACTTCATCATTATGAGAACTTAAGCTTATGTACCTAAAACAATCTTCAAAGCAAATATAAAACGTCAAACTACAGCATTAAAACTTAATTAATGATTCAAAGTAAAAACCTTGTTAAACATAACAAGCCTAATAATTTTTGGAAACCTTCATATATATGTATATTAATTATATAAACTTGCATAATTATACATTTACCAACTACATTTAATACATGGATAAAACAATTATCACGCCTAGAACCAGCGCCTAGAACCAGCAACTCTTTTCAAAACAATCTCAAACTGTAACACTATTCCTAAAGCACAAAACAATTTTAAACCGCAAAACTATTTCTAAAGCAAGAATGATAGTTTTGGCCCAAAGTCCTAAATTACAGTCCTTGAAGTGCCTCAAGAAAGTTTCCAGGTGTACATTTCTCCACATATCAGGAGTTTTCTCTGGGGTTTCTATGACCTTCAAAGTTTCGTAATTGCCTTTCCTCATCCAGGTGTTATCGTTGCTTTTCTCTTATCGTGCAGTGTATATTTCTAAAGAAAACTCAAAAGAAGCTTTTAATGATGTTTCCCAGGTCCCAAGGTTGCTTTTTGTATCCAGTTAATTTATCATAAAAATATCCAATTAATATATCATAAATTCAGTGAAAACGTATTCTATATATGTCAACTGAAAATCTTAACTATTTAATTAGTTTAAGTAAAGAATCTTGATGACTGATCTTTACCCTAAATCCTTAAAAACAATGTTATAAATCGCCTACACAACTCCTAGGTATGTGTCTGAACTTATAATGAATTCCTAATGAACTTACTATCAATTCGTGCTTCTAAAAAACCTTATATCTAAACACTAAACTACATTATTCTAAATCAAATAAGAAGTGAATATACGTATATCATTTTTTACTCAAGTAATATCTAGTAACTCATAACCAAATGAAAGAAAGCATTTTATTTATTTTTATTTTTTTTATCAATATTTTTATTATGGTTTTGTGGGGTAGAGTTAAGGGTTAGGTGTACAATTACGTTTCATTCAGGCATCCCGTTGATAAGAGGTGTTTCCCCATCCCCAGACAGATATTTGCTACTGTTAATCCCATTCCCCTCCTCCCCCCATAGTTTCCCAGTACCGTCAGTCATTTTCTTATAGCATTACATTGGATATTCAAGGTCCATTATATGAGTGAGAACATGTGATACTCAGATCTTTGTTTCTATGAGAGGTCACTCAGTATTATAGACTCTAGTTCCATTCAGGTTACTGCAAAATTCATGATTTTGTTCTTTTTTATGACTGCATAGTATTCCATCGTGTATATGTACCACATTTTTTTAATCCAGTTCTCTTTTGATGGGTAGCATGGTTGTTTCCAGGTTCTTGCTATTGTGAACAACACTGAGATAAACATATGTGTGCAGGTATCTTTTTGATAGAGTGATTTGAGTTCTTCAGGGTATATTTCCAGTAGGGAGATTACGAGGTCATATGGGAGGTTGATATTTAGAGCCTTAAGGAATCGCCACACTGCTTTCCACTGAGGTTACACTAGTTTACACTCCCACCAACAGTGTAGAAGTGATCCCTTTTCACCACACCCTCTCCAGCAGCTGTTATTTTTTGAGTTGTTGATGATTACCATTCTGATTGGAGTTAGGTGGTATCTCAGTGTGGTTTTGATTTGCATCTCCCTAATGATTAGTGACGTTCAACATTTCTTCATGTGTTTGTTGGCTGCTCAGATATCTTCTTTTGTGAAGTGTCTGTTCATATCCTTTGCCCATTTTATAATGGGGTTGTTTGTTTTTTTCTTTTCAGCATGTTTTAGTTCCTTGTAGATCCAGGATGTTAAGCCTTTGTCAGACCTGGTGTATGCAAATATTTTTTCCCAGTCTTAGGCTGTCTCCCTGCTCTCTTGATGATTTCTTTGGCTTTGCAGAAGCTTGTCAGTTTAATAAGGTCCCACTTGTCTATCTTCTCTCTTTTGACCTGTGGATTTCGGGTTTTGTTCAAGAATTGGATGCCAGTTCTGATCTCCATGAAGGTATTTTCTTCATTTTCTAAGGTTCTTAGGGTTTGAGGTTTTACATTTAGGTCTCTGATCCATTTGGAGTTAACCTTTGTGCATGGGGATAGATAGGGGTCCTGTTTCAATCTTCTGCATGTGGTCAGCCAGTTTTCCCAGCACCATTTATTGAATAGGTTCTCCTCTCCCCAGTGGTAGGTGGTGGAGGCCTTGTCAAAGATGAGTTGGTAGAGAAATTGAGGTTTTGCTTCTGGAATCTCAATTCTACTCCATTGATCTATATGCCTGTTCCTATACCAATGCCAAGCTGTTCTGATGATTGTAGCTTTATAGTAAAGTTTGAAGTCTGGTAATGTGATACCACCTGCTTTGTTTTTTTTGCTGAGGATTGTTCTGGCTATTCTTGGATGTTTGTGTTTCCATATGAGTTCCTGTGTTGTCTTTTCCAGGTCTGAGAAGAATGTTGCTGGTAATTTGATAGATATTGTATTGAATTTGTAGATTGCCTTAGGTAAGATGGACATCTTCACAATGTTGATTCTTCCAATCCATGAGCATGGGATATTTTCCCACTTGTTTGTGTCATCTTTGATTTCTTTGAGCAGTGTTTTGTAATTTTCATTGTGAAGGTCTTTCACATCTCTGGTTAGGAAGCTGCCAAGGTATTTCATTTTTTTTGTGGCTATTGTGAATGGAATTGTGTTTTTTATTTGGGTTTCTGTTTGTTTATTTTTGGTGTAGAGAAATGCGATTGTCTTTTGTACATTTATTTTGTAACCTGGGACTTTGCCAAAGGCCTTTATCAGTGTAAGGAGGTTTTTGACAGATTCTCTTGGGTTTTCAAGGTACACAATCATATCATCTGAAAAGAGAGATAACTTAACTTCCTCTTTTCCTATTTGGATACCCCTGATTGCCTTCTCTTCTCATTGCTCAAGTCAGAACTTCCAATACTATATTGAACAGGAGAGGTGAGAGTGGGCATCCTTGTCTTGTTCCAGTTTTCAGGGGAAATGGTTCCAATTTTTGTCCATTTAGGAGTATGCTGGCTGTGGGTTTCTCGTAGATGGCTTTTACTATTTTGAGGTATGTTTGCCGTATGCCTAGATGTTCAAGGGTTTTTAACCAAGAAGGGGTGGTGCTGGATTTTATCAAAAGCTCTTTCTGTATCTAACGATATAATCATGTGGTTTTTGTTTTGACATCTGTTGATGTATTTAATTACATTTATGGTTTTACGAATGTTGAACCAGCCTTGCATCCCAGGAATGAAGCCTACTTGATCATGATGGATGATTTTTGAAATGTATTTCTGAATTTGGCTTGCTAGGATCTTGTTGAGAATTTTAGCACCTATGTTCATCAAAGATATTGGCCTGTAGTTCTTTTTCTTTGTTGGATTTTTCCTGGCTTGGGTATCAATGTGATGTTAGCTTCGTAAAATGACTTGGGGAGTGTTCCATCTTTTTCAATCACCTGGAATACCTTCAGTAGGATTGGTATCAGCTCCTCTTAAATGTCTTGTAGAATTCTGCTGGAAAGTCATCTGGACCAGGGCTTTTTATTGTAGGAAGTTTTCTTATTGCGTAGTCGATTTCCTTGATTGTTATTGGTCTATTTAGGGTCTCAATTTCTTCTTGTTCCAATCTAGGTAGGTTGTGTGATGTCAGAAAGTCCTCCATTTCCTTAATATTTTCAATTTTATTTCCATACAAGTGTACATAGTAGTCTCTAATGATCTTTTGTATTTCTTCAGGGTCAGATGTGATTTCATCTTTTGTGCTTCTGATTGTGCTTATTTGATTTTTTTCTCGTTTGTTCTTGGTCAGTCTAGCTAGGGGACCATCGGTCTTGTTTATCAAAAGAAAGCATTTTAGACGTGTTTCAGAGTTTAATCATTAAATATGTTAGAAAAGGCCAAATGGCATGGTGGGAAATGGAAAAATGAACAATGACATTCTTAGGTTAGCTGTGAGTACTTCACATAAACATGTTGTTTTCTTCATGCTCAACTGTACAGAATTATTCATCTGTATCAACAGCAAAGGCAGAAGACAGAAGGTGCCCTGACTCACTTTGCAGCCTGGGGTCCTCAGCTCACCTGGACTTTGTCAACCAGGCGGGCTGCCATGGCTGGCTCCCAACAGTTTCACTCCTCACAATGCTCAGCCCCTGGCTGACTTGCCCCTTGTGGAATTTGCTTGTACCCACCAGGGCAGAAGAACTCACCAAATGGCATTCCAAAAGGAAGGTCAGGATATCCAGGGCCTGGTGCCAGTACCCACACAATCTTCCCCATCACCACTCTCTCCTCTACCCTTTCATTGCACCACAGATATACAAGGAATACATTTTTAAAAGGACAACTTAATGCTTGTGCAAAAATTAATTGAGGAAATGAAAAAAGTGAACAGAACTATGAAGCCACAATCTCTCCTATTGCATTTCAGCAAACGCAGAGATGTTTTCACAACAGACTGTTCCCAGAGAACAAGCCAAAGAAGTCTCTGACTTAAAGAAACCTCGGGGCTTCGGGGCAGTACAGGCAAGAAGCTGAGGCCGCCTGGATCAAACTGGTCACTGTACATGGGATACACCTCTATCTAGACTTGGGTCATCAGGTAGTGACTGATGGAAGTTATGGGAGGACAATGCTGGGGGGGGTCTCTGCCATCAAAAGTCTTCAGATCCAACCCAGTATACACAGAGCAGGTGTCTGAAGCAGGTAGGCTGCAGGAAAAGCCATCACCCAGATCCTGGTCAGTGGTGGTAAAGAAGACATTTTCCTCTCCTCAGGTGCCTGGGCTCTGGGCCAGGGCTAAGGACTTTGGACCCTGGTCAAGGTGTTCTGAGCTATGAGAAACTGACCCTTTCCAAAGTAGTTCAGATGAAGTAGGCTGAAACAGGGATGAAAAAAATCAGCTCAACTCTTGGCTGTCTCAGCAGATTTTCCACAGTCAGGATTAAAGAATCATGATAATTTTGAAGAGATATAAAAGAAGCATTCCTGATCATATTATTCATATCATGAAGAGAGTTTTTTCTCACTGAATAAACTCCAAGTCATTCAAGAGAGAAAGGACAAAATAAGCAATGATCTACACTGCACATGTGGATAGGCTCCTAGGTGTGCTGAAAGCCAATTCCAGAAAAAATCCCCTGGGTATCTGGGAATCCTACCTGGGCACTGATAGAAAGAAGTTGTGCCGTGGGTGGCAAGCAAGGCTGAGGTTCCTCTCTGTGTCAGGTTCATCTGTATTTTCAGCCTGGGTTTTGAACAGTCGTGGGGATGGACTGGGCTCAGGGAGGCACCTTTAGAATGTGACTGTCTACCTTTGCAAGTGCTGGCCTCTTTTGACTGATTCAGAACGACTGGATCCTGCTGGTGGTAGTATCTGCCTCCTCTTGAAGTGACTAGCTGGTTCTGGTTTCAGTCATTGGCTCCTGGTCATGTGGGTTTTGTCAGCATTTTAGGCCCCTCTTAAGTCCAGAAAGTGCATCCTACATGCTGGAAGCCCAGCACAGCAGTCCACAAGCACCGGAGGTCACATTCCCCCCAAACCCAAAGTATTGACAGGACTGGTAGTTTCATCCAGTGAAGTGATCCAGTGTTTGTGTCTAGTAGTGTGTCTGTCCGATGCCTTGTGGTTTATGGGACTCTGGCCACGCTCACCTCCAAGGCAGCTCACCCCAGGTCTATGAATAGATCTCCATGGCTTTTAGCCTCCAGTCTAAGACAAGTCCGATAGCTGCTCTAGGAAAAGGGCAAATAAATAGTCTAGTACAGACTGTGCCTGTTTATAGCCATCTGCTTTGTTTGGAAAGTCTGTGAGAAGTCCAACTCTTATGCTTGAGTGAGTGTATTCATTTGCCTTGCAAATTGTTTTCTAGCCTGATAGGATTAAGATGAAAATGGCATTATTCTGAAGGCAATGTGAAAACTCCAGGACAGTTCCCAGGACTGCAGAATGGGGAAGAAAGAAGAAGTTCTTGGGGGCAGAGTTCCTATCCTGACCATTTGCTTTCAATTTAGAAAGCTTCACCTTCTCAGGACAACTATGCCCAGACAAATAGAACTGATCATGTCTCTTCTCTTACCCTCCCAGAGACCAGACTCTACTTATATCTTAGGACCAGACCCCCAAGCTACTTCATGCTGAAGCTAGATTGAGACCCCAGGTCCTCAAGTTACCATATCAGCTATGCTAAAGAGGAAAGGTACACCTAGCACATTGGGATGGGTAAGGAGGGCCCAGTGCTTTCTAACTGTTGTACATTTTCCTGTGATGTGTGCAACTATGCTGTGCTCTTCATACCTAATAAGCAAAGGTGATGATGAAATCCCCAAATTTCCCGTGTTTTTCACAGGACTCCAACCCATCTTATGTGATATTGTGCAGTCACTTCTTAGTTCTTCCTTTTTTTTCTGCTTTTCCTATGTCTGGTATGATTCCTCCAAGTAGAAACGGTTTCCTATTTACTGTGAATTCACGTATCTAGACGTTTTGCAATGTGTTATTTATTGCTTTGTGTGTATATGTCTTCAATGTATAGAAAGGATATTATGAATGTAGGTAATTTATTTATTATTTTCTGGAATTCACACATTTCCATGATCTCCAACAGGTTCCTTTTTATTAGTTGCTTCTAACTCAGATATTTGCCTTTTTTTGACTCTCTGCCACCCATTCTATATCTGCTGTTCCGTAAGGATACTCAGATTACCATTCAGTAATCAATGCCACATAAGACAATCCCTTTCCCTTTATAAACATCATAAGAAGATATACAGCAGTGACATCACTGGGGGCCTGACACTAAACACCCAAGAGCAGATTCTTCACTAGATTAGAATGAAAAATGGCCAAAGAGAAAAATTTCCTTCTAAAGAGATACCAGACCCACCTTGCTTCCCCTCACAGACTTGCTCAAATTTTAAGGCTGACCGCGTTTCACACCAGCCAGTGAAGTTCCTTTGTCACTGGCTTCTGGACACACCACACTGCAACATGTCCCAGACTAGAGGCTGTCCCTGCCCACCACAAAAAGGGAAGACCTTTTCTACATCCATGCGGGTATGATAAAAAGGGTGAGAAGTCTGTGCTTCCATCGGTATCTCTACAACCAATATTTGGATTCAAAGTGTTCCAAAACCAGGGAAATGCAGTAGAATCACCAGAACATCGGGCAGATGTCACTAAGTTCACCGAGGACACCCAAGGTGATTCATTGCCAGTTTGAAGATCTAGTTTTAAGAACCTCCTCTCTGTTCTCCACGGACTCCTTCTCTCTGACTTTTCTGTCAGATTCTTCTATCCCTAGCTGCATGCTGAACAGACCTACATGAAAAAAAATGAAGGTGGCTTGAAGTCAGGATTAGTGAGAAATTTCAGTTTCATCTCAAACAGGTAACATTATGTTCCCAGGTTGGTTAAATGCCAAATACCATTCATATTGCAAAATATACCCTTTTTTGAAAGACTGGATTTAACTATGTTCAAACTCTTGAAAGTAGGGTGACCAGGGACACCATCCCCAGGTTCAGAACTGGCAGTGTCTGGAGTCCTGCTTCCAAAGCTGAAGAATTCCTACTGGCTGGTACACCACGGGGAGAGCACTGCAACATAGCCATCGCGTGGCTGCTCCACCTTTTGAAAGAAGAAATAATAGCTTTTTATGTTCCTGGGGCAGAATGAGTGAGCACGAATGGAGGAGTTATCTGGGTGGGGATGGGCAATCCCAGAGCTAATTGCATCACTGGACCCACTCTGGGATGTGGAGCCCCAAATACAATCATCTTGGAGGAAACTGTCCAAAGACATATTATCCTGGTTCGAGAAGACATCTGCATTGTGACTAAGCCTTGGGGGCCAAGGGAGGCATTTGGGGGAACAAGTACAAGGGTTTGCCTGAAGCTAAGGAAATCCTCAATCCTTCTGTAAACTCTGCAGCAGAGACTGAAAGTCAAGCCTTCTAGGGGTAGAATGCTGAGGGAACAGAGGGATGCAGAGGGATGCCTTAGGGGGATGTGCCTTTTGGTGGAGCAGAGGGCAGTGCTTAGGAGACTTTCATTGTTCTCCTGGTGATTTCTGCAGCCCAGTGGCCCAATGTTAAAATCTTCATTTTCTGCCAGCTTCTAATTCATAACAAGCAGCCAAAGTCACAGACTTCATTGACTGAGCTCCAGAGCTCTTCTTTGCCTTTATTGAGGAGTGACTCTCAATGACT
>NW_007260602.1:0-5196 GCF_000164805.1 Carlito syrichta
GGTCTCGCCAAGTTGCCCAAGCGGGTCTCGAACCCGCAGGCTCAGGCAATTCACTCACCTTAGCCTCCCAAGGCGTGGGATTATAGGCTGAGCCACCAAGCCCGGCTAATTTTTTGATTTCTTATAGAGACCAGGTCTTGCCAGGTTGCCCAGGCTGGTCTTGAATTCCTGGACTCAGGCAATCCTCTCGCCTCTGCCTCTCTTTTTATTTTTTTATTTTTAGTTGAAGTCTCACTCTGTTGCCCCAGCTTGAGTGCAGTGGCACACTCACAGCCATCCCAACGTCGACCTGCTGGGCGCCAGTGATCCTTCCACCTCAGCCTTCCCAGTAGCCGGAACTACAGGCGCGCGCTACCATGCCTCGCTAATTTTTAATTTATTGTAGAGTAGAGGTCGCGCCAAGTTGCCCTGACTGGTCTCGAACCCACAGGCTCAGGCAATCCTCTTGCCTCAGTGTCCCAAAGTATTGGGATGACAGGCGTGAGCCACTGTGCCTGGCTTGTTGCGAAGATTCAGTAAGCCAGTCCAGTGCTTGAGACAGTGCCTGGCACATGGTGAGAGCCGGTACCGAGCCCTGGAGCCAAGCACTGAAAACAAATGGGGCTGGGCGTGGTGGCTCAGCCTGTAATCCCAGCACTTTGGGAGGCCAAGGTGAGAGGATTGCCTGAGCCCGTGGGTTGGAGACCAGCCTGGGCAACTTGGTGAGACCTTGTCTCTACAATAAATCACAAAAACTAGCCGGACGTGGTGGCATGCATCTGTAGTTCCAGCTGCTTGGAAGGGTGAGGCGAAAGGATCGAGCCCAGCAGGTGGAGGCTGCAGTGGCTATGAGCATGCCACTGCACTCCAGCCTGTGCGACAGAGTGAGACTCCAACTCAAAGAAAAAAAAAAAAAAAAAGAAAGAAAAGAAAAATGGGCAAGATGGCTCCTTTCCTGCACAGGAAGCCCACAGGCTGCTGGGAAATTGAAAGCAAGTCTCCAGTGTGAAGGCGCACCCTTCATTTCCTTCCACAACAAGCCCCTGCTCCTGCCCTGGGGCCAGGCTTGAATGACAGCTGTCCCTTCTCCAGCCACCCCAGGGCAGATGGGGCTCCCCTGGAGGCCAGGAAATGAAAAGACATTCCTCCATCACTCACTCAACCTTTCATTCCTTCAACACACTTGTGTTCTGACTTCAAACCACCATCCTAGGTGCTGTGATGTGGACTAAGATGGCAGCACCTGCCCTGGAAGTTTCTGGAAGCCCAGGAGAAAAGAGATTCCACGGAGGCCTTTGTATGTGAAATAGGGAGAAATTGGCTGGGCATGGTGGCTCATGCCAGTCATCCCAGCATTATGGGAGGCTGAAACAGAAGGATTGCATGAGCCCAGGATTTCAAGACCAGTCCGGGCAACATAGTGAGACCTTGTCTCTACAAAAATTAAAAAATTAGCTGGGTATGGTGGGACACTCCTGTAGTCCCAGCTACTTGGGAGGCTGAGGCAGAAGGATCACTCGAGCCCAAGAGGTTGAGGCTGTGATAGCTGTAATCATGCCACTGCACTCCAGCCTGGGCGACAGAGTGAGACTCCGACCCCCCCAAAAAAAGTTCCGTGTGCATCTGGGATGGTGTCTGCAGGGCAGGGCCCTCGGGTACTTTGCTCGCAGTCCAGGTTCCTAGAGGTGGAGGTTATACTGGACAGCTAGGGACGGGAGGAGGTCACACCTGCATTTTATGTACCTTTGTTTATTTTAGTTTTGAGTTGGAGTCTCACTCCCTCACTCAGGCTGAAGTGTAGTGGCACGCCCCAGCCACCTCAGCCTCGACCTGCTGGGCTCTGGCGATCCTTCTGCCTCAGCCTTCCAAGTAGCCAGAACTACATGCGGGCGCTACCAACCTTTGTTTATTTACTTTTAGCAGCGATGGGGGTCTCACTTCATTTCCAGACTGGTCTTGAACTCCTGGCCTCTCTCAGCTGGGCTGTCGGTGCATAGCCTCCCAAAGGGAGAACTTCAAAGGTGCCTGTAGTGATATTCAGCAATGAGGTGTGTAGCACCTTTTTTTTTTCCTTGAGTTGGATGGAGTTTCACTCTGTCGCCCAGGCTGGCGTATACACTCACGGCCACTGCAGCCTTGACCTGCTGGGCTCCGGTGATCCTTCCGCCTCAGCCTTCCAAGTAGTTGGAACTACAGGTGCGCGCTGCCATGCCCGGCTGATTTTTGATTTATTGTAGAGATGAGGTCTCGCCAAGTTGCCCAGGCGGATTCTCGAACCCGTGGGCTCAGGCCATCCACTCACCTCAGCATCCCAAGGCGCGGGATTACACAGAGCCTCCGAGCCCAGCTACCTCGGCCTCTCAAAGTGCTGAGATTATGGGCGTGAGCCACTTGTGCCCGGTCTAGGATGAATTTACGAACTTAATTATCGGGCCTCATAAATCCACTGCACGACCACTGCATGGGGTGAACTCCTCGGAAAGAGGAGCTTGCTGGAGCAGAAATCCCAGTCTGACAGGGGGCCAGAGCAAATGGCTGTGGAGTGCTCAGAATAGCTGGGCTGCAGGCCTGGCTGCAGCCCCCCGGCCAGGCCAGGTCACCCCCAGGGTCTGGGAGCTTGTGAGTGGGTTTGCTTCCTCAGCCTGGGCACTCTCCTCTGGATCAAGGGACCATCAAACCCCTTCGTGATTTTCCCTTTGAGCCAGGGATAGGGGCTGTGAGCATATCATGTTGGGGTCATTGAAACTGTCCTTGCTTCTTGCCACCCAAGCAAGACGAAAGGCTTGCGTGTCACAGATAAGCGAAATGACAGCCCGTCAGCATTGTCCAGCCCACACTGGCAGGCTTAGGAGAGAACTCCTCCCAGGAAGGAAGCCTGGGGGGGATCGCCCGGGTGGCCCACTCCCTGCCAGAATCCTCCTGTCTCTGACCTTCTGCTGGCCAGGGCACAGCTGGGGTCATTACAAGTGCCCTGTCTCCTGGCTGCTTTGCTCCTTCCCTTACAGAGAAACCGTCCTGTCTTTCTGCCAGGCTCTTCTGAGGGATGACACTGGGGTGGGGTGGTGACTCTCCCGGGAATCCCCTGCTCTAAGAAGCCCTGGCAGACCACAGGTTCCCTCTTTGCATTCCCAGTGCTTGGCGAGTGTTCTCTCCTTCCCAAAGCACTGGGGCCCCTCCACCCTAAAGGCAGAAGGACAGTATGTGTCTATCTAGGAGGCAGGGAGCCAAGACACTTTCTGAGCCTTGATGGTTTTTGTTTGTTTGTTTGTTTTTTTGCCTCTCTCTCTCTTTTTTTTTTGAGTTGGAGTCTCACTCTGTCACCCAGACTGGAGTGCAGTGGCCACTCCCGGCCACTGCAGCCTCAACCTGCTGGACTCCAGCGATCCTTCCACCTCAGCCTTCCAAGTAGCTGGAACTAGAAGCGCGCGCTACCGTGCCCAGCTCATTTTGATTTATTGTAGAGATGACATCTCACCAAGTTGCCCAGGCGAATCTCGAACCCGTGGGCTCAGACAATCCACTGACCTCAGCCTCCCAAAGGCGCGGGATTACGGGCTGAGCCACTGAGCCCGGCTACTTTCTCTCTCTCTTTTTTCACAGACAAGGTCTCACTCTGTTGTCCAGGCTGGAGTGCAGTGGCACGCTCACGGCCACCACAGCCTCCACCTGCTGGGCTCTGGCGATCCTTCCACCTCAGCCTTCCAAGTAGCTGGAACTACAGGCGTGTACTACCACGCCTGGCTAATTTTTGATTTTTTATAGAGAGGAGGGCTCCCCAAGTTGCCCGGGCTGGTCTCGAACCCGCGTGCTCAGGCAGTCCATTCACCTCAGCCTCCCAAAGTGCTGGGATTACAGGCTGAGAAGAGTCTGTATCGTAACAGGTGAACCCCACCCAGCTCCCCCCACTGCCCTTCCTCCCAGGATTCTGACCCTTGCCTTTCAGAAACTGTCCTGGGCAGGAGCTCTGAGGGGCAGTCCCACACTGCGCCTGCGCGCCCTGAAAAGGTTAGACTGTTGTTGGGTATGGCTGCATCAGCCCCCCACTCTCCTGAGAGCTAGCCTGAAGGTCGGATGTGGCACCCTGGAACACACTGGCATGGCGGGTGGGGGTTCAGCAGAAGGGGGCTCTTCCGCTCAGAGCCCTGAGGTCTCTGAGGTTGGGGGATTCAAACCCCCACCGCCCCCACCCTGAGGAGCACTGGGTGGACTCTGCCAATACCACCGGCACTTCCTTAAGTTACGAAGCACTTTGTTCTAAATTTCCACTCTGGCCCTGGGATTCAGGGGCTTCTGGATCCTGTTTCAGTTGCAGGGTTTGGTTAGAGACCAAAACCCGGAGGGTCCAAGCATCTGACAGAGGAGCAGAAGAGGGGGGCTCTTCCACTCCAACAGCCCAGTCCCCACCGGAGCCCCACGTCATCATAGCGCACGCTGGATTTCAACACAGCGTCGTCCAGCAGAGCAGGTTATACTTCCCTTCCTTAGTCGGGTTTCTTTCTAGGCTCTTCCACCCATCCCTGGGCCTGACCTCCTCTGCTCTGCAGCCCCCATCCCACAGCCACTTCACAGGGAGATCACCCCACACTGGGGCAGGGCCATGTCTGCCTCCTGTGAAGGACCTCCTTCCCAGGGGTACACCCCCCCAGGTCCTGAGATGCTGGGTCTCCTTCCAAGGTGTCTGCAAAGCCGGGAGCGGTGGCTCAATCCTGTAATCCCAGCACTTTGAGAGACCAAGGCTAAAGGATTGCCTAAGCTCAGGGGTTCAAGATCAGCCTGGGCAACTTGGTGAGACCTCATCTCTACAATAAATCAGAAAAATAAGCCAGGCATGGTAGCATGAGCCTGTAGTTCCGGCTACTTGGAAGGCTGAGGTGGAAGGATCGCAGGAGCCCAGCAGGTGGAGGATGCAGTGCCACTGCACTCTGGCCTAGGCAACAGTGAGACTCCCCCAAAACAGGGGTGTGCAGCTTCACTTGGCAAAGGCCCAGGCCTTCCACCTCCAGGCTGGTCCTCCCAGGACAAGAGCGGGCTCTAAGGTGGGGGGGAGGGGCGTGGCAGACTTCCGCCCCCCCACTCCCAGGTTATCACCACAAAGCAAAGTCCAGGGAAGGGGGCGGTGGGCAAGGCAGGGGGGGCGGGAGGCCAGTCCCCGCGAGTAACTCCACGCTGGTTCCCCAGAAGGAGCCGTAGCCCTCTGATTCTCAGGCCCCCCCCCCC
>NW_007260602.1:5216-7711 GCF_000164805.1 Carlito syrichta
CCAGCTCCACGGTTTGAGTTCCTCCCTGAAAGGCAGCAGGGCCTCCTTGCAAGCAGCCCAGCTCCTCGGACTCCCAGCAACAGCTTCAGTTACAGGAAGGGGAAGGGGAGGGGGTGAGCAGCCCAGCCTGCAGGGAGAGGGGAGCAATTCTGGGAGCAGGCGGGGGAGGGGTGCCTGGAAGCAGAAGAGGGGGAGGAGCAGGGCAGAGCGAGGGGTGGGTGCAACCTGGCAGAGAGAGCCCTGACCCAGAGCCCCCCGCCCGGTCCACCCTCCTCAGTGAGCCCCCACTCCCGAGGACCCCCCCCACAGGCCTAGGATTCAGGCCCTTCTGTGCTTCTTGCCGCTTGGCCTTAGGTTCTAGAAGATTCTGGGAGATGTTTCCTGGAACTGGGAGGCAGAGTCATCCCAAGAACCTCGCCAGCCCCACCCAGCACTGACTTTCCAGCTGTGTTTTCCTCAAGTCTGCTCAGAGGGGCCCACACCTTGCTGTCCCGGGCTAATTAAGGTCCTTAATTAATAGATCATCTGTTTTATCTGTCTAATCCTTTTACAGCCCATTTCGGAAATCAGGGAAGGGTGTTGGAGAGATAAAGGGGATAAGAGGACACTCTGCCAAGTCTCCCTCCTCCTCTGCTCCAAAGCCAGGGCAGCCTGGGGAGTCACAGGGGTGGGTGGGGTGCACTGAGGGGACCACAAGTGGGCAGGAGGTGGGGCCCAGCTCTCGTGCTTAGTCTGGGTGCTGTTTCTTTTCTTTTTTCTTTTTTGAGTTGGAGTCTCACTGTGTTGCCCAGACTGGAGTACAGTGGCACGCTCACGGCCACCGCAGCCTCAACCTGCTGGGCTCAGGTGATCTTTCTGCCCCAGCCTTCTAAGTGGCTGAAACTACAGGCACGTACCACCACTCCCAACTAATTAAAAAAAATTTTTTTTTATTGTAGAGATGAGGTCTTGCCATGTTGTCCAGGCTGCTCTCTGACCCTTGGCCTCAGGCAATCCTCTCACCTCAGCATCTCAAAGTGCTAGGATTATAGGTGTGAGCCACAGAGCCCGGCCTAGTCTGGGGCCTGTTTCTTTTCTTTTTCTTTTTTTTGAGTGGGAGTCTCACTCTGTCGCCCAGACTGGAGTGCAGTGGCACGCTCCCGGCCACAGCAGCTTTGACCTGCTGTGCTCCAGCCATCCTTTCGCCTCAGCCTTCGAAGCAGCCGGAACTACAGGCATGTGCTAGCACGCCTGGCTAATTTTTGATTTATTGTAGAGACGAGGTCTCACCAAGTTGCCCGGGTGGGTCTTGAACTCACGAGCTCAGGCAGTCCACTTGCCTCAGCCTCCCAAAGTGCTGGGATTACAGGCTGAGCCACCGAGCTCGGCTGGGTCCTGTTTCTAAGGGTGGTTGCCCTGATAATTAAATGGAGGATGGAGTTCAGGGAGAAGGAATTTTCTTTTCTTTTCTTTTTTGAGTCAGGGTCTCAATCTGTTGCCCAGGCTGGAGTGCAATGGCATGATCACAGCTCACTGCAGCCTCAACCTTCTGGATTCCAGTGATCCTCCTGCCTCAGCCTCCCAAGTAGTTTGTTGTTGTTTTTTTTTGTAGGGAGGTCTCATTTTGTTGCCCTGGCTGATCTCCAACTCCTGGGCTCAAGGGATTCTCCTAAAGTGCTGGGATTACAGGTGTGAGCCACTGTGCCCAGCCTAAGGGAGAGGGAATTTAATATCTCCCGCGAAGATCTTGGTGACTGGTTCAGGAAAAGAAGAGGAATAGTAGCGTCATCCTTAGGCAGAGGAACACCGTGTGGGTCAGGTGATGGTCACCCAGAGAGTCCCTGAAGATTCAGATCTTTTTTCCATAGAGTCTCAGACCCAGCCGGGCTTGGTGGCTCAGCCTATAATCCCAGCACTTTGGGAGGCTGAGGTGAGTGGATTACCTGAGCCTGTGGGTTCGAGACCTGCCTGGGCAACTTGGCGAGACCTCATCTCTACAGTAAGTCAAAAATTCGCCAGGCATGGTAGCGTGCGCCTGTACTTCCAGTTACTTGGAAGGCTGGGGCGGAAGGATCGCCGGAGCCCAGAAGGTTGAGGCTGCCGTGGCCGGGAGCGGCCACTGCACTCCAGTCTGGGTGATAGAGTGAGACTATAACTCAAAAAAAAAAAAGAGTCTCAGACCCACCACATTTAGAGTATAATACTTTTGCTCTGAGAACAAAACCAGGCCAGGTCGCTGCCTCACACCTGCTGTCCCAACACTTTGGGAAACAGAGGCAAGAGGATTGCCTGAGACCAGGGGTTGGAGACCAGCCTGGGCAACTTGGTGAAACCTCATCTCCACAATAAATCAAAAAAATTAGCCGGGTGTGGTGACATACGCCTGTAGTTCCAGCTACTTGGAAGGCTGAGATGGAAGGATTGCCGGAGCCCAGCAGGCCAAGTTGGGGTGGCTGTGAGTGTACCACTGCACTCCAGCCTGGGCGATAGAGTGAGACTCCAACTAAAAAAAAAAA
>NW_007260602.1:7731-14172 GCF_000164805.1 Carlito syrichta
AAAAAAAAAAAAAAGATACAGATTACCGGGCCCTGTCCATGAATCCAAATTTATTTATTTTTGATATTTAAAAAATGTTTTGAGCCAGGCTTGGTGGTTCAGCCTGTAATCCCAGCATTTGGGGAGGCTGAAGTGAGTGGATTGCCTGAGCCTGCGGGTTCGAGACCAACCTGGGCAACTTGGTGAGACCTTGTCTCTACAATAAATAAAAAAATTAGCTGGGCTTGGTAGCACGTGCCTGTAGTTCTGGTTACTTGGAAGGCTGAGGCAGAAGGATCCTCAGAGCCCAGCAGGTCTGAGAAGAGAGATTGATTTCTCTTATAAGGCCACCAATCCTGTCATATTAGAGGTGGGGACCCTTCCTACCTTGTTTGACCTTAATTACCTCCTACAAGCCTCCTACAGCCCCGGCAACTTGGCAAGACCTTGTCTCTACAATAAATCAAAAATGGCTGGGCTCAGTAGCTCAGCCTGTAGTCCCAGCCCTTTGGGAGACCGAGGCGAGTGGATTGCCTGAGCCCGTGAGTTCGAGACCCACCCAGGCAATTTGGCGAGACCTCGTGTCTACAATAAATAAAAAATTAGCTGGGTGTGTTACCGTGTGCCTGTAGTTCCGGCTACTTGGAAGGCTGAGGAGGAAGGATCGCCGGAGCTTAGCAGGTTGACGCTGGGGTGGTCATGAGTGTGCCACTGTACTCCAGCCTGGGCAACAGATTGAGACTCCAACTTAAAAAAAAAAAAAAGGTTTACTCCTTGAAAAACAAATTTGAGGGCCAGCACACAGTGGCTCACGCCTGTAACCCCACTTTGAGAGGTTGAGGTGGGAGGATTGCTTGAGCCCAGGAGTTGAAGACCAGCCTAGGCAACATAGCAAGACCTCATCTCTACAGAAAAAAAAAAACAATGCCAGGCGTGGTCCCAGCTACTTGAGAGGCTGAGGCAGAAGGACTGCTTGAGCCTAGGAGATCGAGGCTGCAGTGAGCTGTGATTGCCACTGTCCTTCAGCCTGGGCGACAGAGTGAGACCCTGACTCAAAAATCAAAACCAAAACAAAAACCAAATTTAACATCCTAGTGAAAACCCATGTAACCAGACGTGGTAGCATGCGCCAGTAGTTCCCGCTACTTGGAAGGTGGAGGTGGAAGGATCACTGGAGCCCAGCAGGTCGAGGCTGCAATGGCCGGGAGCGTGCCACTGCCCTCCAGCCTGGGTGACAGAGTGAGTCTCCAACCCCCCAAAACCCCAAAAATCCCCATGAAGTGGACAGAGTCCTGGGTTTGGTGCTCGATCGCTTTGTGACCTCCAGAGAGTCACTCTGCTTCTCTAAGCACCAGCTTCTCCATCTGCAGAATGGGCAGATGAATCTGTCCTGCTCCCTCTGAAGTGAGGATTGAGTGAGAACGGATTCCTAGAAACAGCGGTGCCAGGAAGGGATGCTTAGGTGATGCATGTGGCCTTGTGACCTGGAAGCAAAATATCAGCCAGAGGTCAGTCTGCAGGTCTGGACGCAGGTGTGTGAGACAGACTTGTCCTATGGCACCATGCCAGGCAAGCGGCTGGACTCGCATCCAGCACACTCAACTCTGCCTCCATGCTCTCTTCCCTGGGACAGACAGTCTCCTGGAACATTCTGAGGCTCAAACTCCTCACCTAGAAGGCGGGGACTCCCTCTTCTCTCTCAAAGGCTTGGAAAGGTAAGATAATGCAGTTGGCCAGGTACAGTGGCTCAAGCCTGCAATCCCAGCATTTTGGGAGGCCGAGGTGAGAGGACTGCCTGAGCCCAGGCGTTTGAGACCAGCCTAGGCAACTTGGGAAGACCTCGTCTCTACAATAAACTAAAAAATTAGCTGGGTGTGGTGGCGAATGCCTGTAGTCCTAGCTACTCAGGAGGCTGAGGCGGAAGGATCGCCTGAGTCCAGCAGGTTGAGGCTGTGGTGGCCATGAGCGTGCCACTGTCCTTCAGCGTGGGCATTAGAGGGAAACTCTGACTTAAAAAAAAAAAAAAAAGATTCCATAGCCGGGCTTGGTGGCTCAGCCTGTAATCCCGTGCCTTTGGGAGGCTGAGGTGAGTGGATTGCCTGAGCCCGTGAGTTTGAGACCCGCCTGGGCAGGCGAGACCTCATCTCTACAATAAATCAAAAAAATTAGCCGGGCGTAGTAGGATGTGCCTGTGGTTCCAGCTACTTGGAAGGCTGAGGCAGAAGGATCGCCAGAGCCCAGCAGGTTGAGGCTGCGGTGGCAGGGAGTGGCCACTGCACTCCAGTCTGGGTGACAGAGTGAGACTCCAACTCAAAAAACAAACAAACAAAAAGATGAAAAAAAAAAGATAACTCAGTTAGTGGCCTCACTTAGAGTCTTTGCTGTTTGTTTTTCTGCCCTTCCTAGGTCAGGGAGAGACAGTTAGAGAGAGATGTTTTCAAGGGAACTGGGGGAGGTGTCAGACTTTTTTTTTGAGTTGGAGTCTCATTCTGTCGCCCAGACTGAAGTGCAACGGCACGTTCATGGCCACCGCAGTCTCGACCTGCTGGGCTCAGGCGATCCTTCAGCCTCAGCCTTCCGAGTAGCTGGAAACACAAGCACACGCCACTGCGTCCAGCTAATTTTTTGACTGATCGTAGAGATGAGGGCTCGCCAAGTTGCCCAGGCTGGTCTTGAACCCCTGCACTCAGGCAATCCTCTCACCTCAGCCTCCCAAAGTGCTGCGTTGACAGACGTGAGCCACCGCCATGGCTAGGTGTCAGACTTCTAAGCCCCTGGGGCTGAGAGTCTCCGTGGCTGGTCACTCTGAGCCTACATTGAAGAATGCAGGGGCCTGGGCTTGCAGTTTGGATAAACATGTGTGCTGACACCGGGTTAAAGTCAAAATGTACTCAGGACTTCAGTTTCGGGGACAGCTTGAAGTGGCCTCTTTGAGGCGGGGTGGGGGGGGTGAAGGGCTGCCGCAGTCGTGCCCGAGGCGTTCTTCTTTTGAAATCTCCGCCCCCCAACTCTTCCAACCATCTCTAAGCAAGGGGCAAACCGACTCCTTAGGAAGCAAAGGAAGGCCCCAGGGCCTGGGCTTTGAGTGTCTCCTCTCAGGCCCCGCGGGAGGGGTCGTCCCAGGAGGCAGTCCATGGGGGGCTCCTAGGGTGGAACTGGGCGAGGCAGTCCCCGGGTCCCACCTCATGGACAGGGGTCACTGGGAGGAAAAGAAAAGGCTTTCCTTCTCGCCCCGGGAAGCCTTCCTTCCCTGCAGCTGGTGCCCCGAGGACCCACCCCCGTCCGGGCCCTTCCCTTGGAGAGCCTGCTGAGCCTGGAATGAAAAGCATCTGAACTACAAACAGACCTCCCAGAGGCACCCCAGCTCCTCTCTGAGCACTCCCAGCCAGCAAAAGGCCGGCTTCCTGGAGCGGAGGCTGGGCGGCAGGGCTGGGGTTTGGGCTGTGGAGAAGTGGCCTGACGGGGGAAGGGGTGGGTTTTTTCCTGGAGAGACGGGAGGGAAAGGTGGAGGGTGGGGCAGCCACCAGGCCAGACAAGAACCATCTTTTCCAAACCGAAAACCAGAACTCACAAGAGTATGCTGGTGGGGGCCGGGGGATTGAGGGTTTGAGATCCAGCCCGTTCTAGAATGATCCAAGCTGTAAGGTCCTCACCCCAGGAGTGGCAAGCAATCACCCAAATACGATCCAGATAGAGAGAAGAAACCAGGCCTTCCACCCCCTCCTCTCCCTCCCTCTCTTCCTGTCTGAAACACTCAGTCGTGAGTTGGGGGTCTCCAGGGGACACGCTCCCTTGCCCAGTCCTGGGTCTGGGCTGCATGATGGAGTCCGAGGAGGCTGTGTGTGTGGGGGGCTCTGAGGAGCTGGGGCAGGGGCCAGAGTCCGAGAAGAGACCAGCCCAAAGACAGATGGCACCGAGCCAGGGGGCCCCTCCTGCCTGCCACACTTCCCAGACCCTGGCCTTTTGCCCACCCTCCCGGCATCGCTCCCCTCACCTGGACCAGCTCTGCGGCACTGATGAGAGTCGGCCTGGCTGCCAGTGCCCGGGGAGGCCCAGGCTGGAACGGGAGGAAAGCCCCGGCAGGGAACCGGGGCAGACAGGCTGCTGGGGCTGCAGGCCGCCGTGGGCACCGTGACCTCTTTGCAGGGGCCCCTCCCTCCATCTTGTCTAACACAGCTCCTGCCAAGGGTGGTATAGAAAGGCACGGAGCCCACAGCGGGCTGGGGAGGCCGCTGAAAAGGCAGCTTAAGGGCTTCCTGCTGGGTGAGATGGATTAGGGGCCTGCGGGGAGGGAGCCAGGCGGCCAGAAAGGCCCTGGCCCGACGCCAGAGCCCCTTGGCCAAGCCCCTCGGGACCGGGAGCCCCAGGGTATTTGGCAGGGGCAGTCAGCATCCGCCACCTGACTGAGGGGCGGGGAGAAAGGGGCCCAGCCAGGGAGGCACACATGGGGAGACAGGCCATGGGGCCCCCGAAATAGAGGGGGTAGGAGCAGAGCAGAAGTGGGGGAGGGAAAGGACAGACTTGCCCAGGTCGTCCCTGTGTCTCTCTGCTGCCTCCCAGGGGAGGGGCCACCCCTTCTGCCCTCCAGCCATCCCTCAGCTGCTCAAGCAGCCCAGTGGGGAACCCAATCAAAGGGACCCTCTTCATCCTCAAGTTCCCACACAAGCATCGATTTAGGGGAACAGCCCCAGTGGTTACTAAAACAAGCTGGGTGGTGTCTTGGACTGGGACAGCCCCGGGTTGGCTTCACCCTGGCCTTGGACTCCACTTGTCTACTCTGTGAGATGGGACCCCTGAGGCCACATAGGATGAGCACTGGAGTAGGAGTCAGTGGAGCTGATTTACCCTCTTGGAATCTTGGTTTTGTCACAGGTTAAATTTGGATTTTTAAAAACTCGGTCTTCTGGCCAGGCTTGGTGGCTCAGTCTGTAATCCCAGCACTTTGGGAGGCCAAGGCGAGTGGATTGAGACCTGCCCGGGCAACTTGGTGAGACCTCATCTCTACCACAAGTAAAAAATTAGCCAGGCGTGATAGCCTGTGCCTGTAGTTCCAGCTACTTGGAAGGCTGAGGTGGAAGGATCGCTGGAGCCCAGCAAGTCGAGGCTGGGGTGACTGTGAGTGTGCCACTGGCCACTGCACTCCAGCCTGGGCGACAGAGTGAGACTCCAACACACACACACACACACACACACACACACACACACACACACACACACACACACTCTCTCTCTCTCTTCTATTTCTATGTATTAGATAGGGCATTGCTAAGAGATGACACTGGCCTGGCACGGTGGCGCACGCTTGTCATCCCAGCACTTTGGGAGACTGAGACAAGAGGATCGTCTGAGCCCATGGGTTCGAGACCAGCCCGGGCAACTTAGCAAGATCTTGACTCTACACTAAATCAAAAAATTAGCTGGGCATGGTAGCACACGCCTGTGGTTCCCGGTACTTGGGAGGCTGAGATGGAAGGATCAGCAGGTTGAGGCTGTGGTGGCTGTGAGTGTGCCACTGCATTCCAACCTGGGTTACAGAGTGGAACTCTTTACTTAAAAAAAAAAAAAAAAAAAGAAGAGGCTGGCCTGTAATCCCGCGCCTTGGGAGACTGAGGTGAGTGGATTGCCTGAGCCCGCAGGTTCGAGACCCGTCTGGGCAGCTTGGCGAGACCTCATCTCTACAATACATCAAAAAATTAGCCGGGTGTGGTAGCGCGCGCCTGTAGCTACTCGGAAGGCTGAGGCGGAAGGACTGCCGGAGTCCAGCAGGTCAAGGCTGCGGTGGCCGGGAGCGGCCACTGCACTCCAGTCTGGGCGACGGAGTGAGACTCCAACTCAAAAAAAAAAAAAAGAAGAGGGCTGAGCTCAGTGGCTCAACCTGTAATCCCAGCAATTTTGGGAGGCCAAGATGAGTGGGTTCAAGACCAGCCCAGAAAACTTGGCAAAACTTCGTTTCTACAATAATAATGAAAATAAGGCGGGTATGGTAGCAGGCACCTGTAGTTTCAGCTACTCGAAAGGTTGAAGTGGAAGGATCACTGGAGCCCAGCAGGTAGACGCTGGGGTGGCCGTGAGCGTGCCACTGCACTCCAGCCTGGGCAACGGAGTGAGACTCTAACTCAAAAAGAAAAAAGAAAAGAAAATATAAGGAGAAGCAAAGCACCCCACATGGCAGTCCCAAGTGCTTTTTCTTTTCTTTCTTTCTTTCTTTCTTTTTTTTTGTTTTTTGAGTCAGGGTCTCACTCTGCCCTCCAGGCTGGAGTACAGTGGCCTGAGGATAGCTCACTGCAGCCTTGAAATCGTGGGCTTCAGTGATCCTCCCACCACAACCTCCTGAAGAGCTGGAACTACAGGTGCATGCCACCACACCACATATTATTTTTATTTATTTTTTAAAGTTTTAAAATTTTTTGAGTTGGAGTCTCACTCTGTCGCCCAGACTGGAATGCAGTGGCCGCTCCCGGC
>NW_007260602.1:14854-15846 GCF_000164805.1 Carlito syrichta
TACTTGGAAAGCTGAGGCGGAAGGATCGCCTGAGCCCAGCAGGTTGAGGCTGCGGTGGCCATGAGCATGCCACTGCACTCCAGCCTGGGTGACAGTAAGATTCTGACTCAAAAAAAAAAAAAAGAGAGAGAGGGTGGCATTGTTATCCCTTTTATGGATGGGAAAACTGAGACTCAACCGGTTGACTTGCCCAAGTTACAGAACTCATGAAATGGGGGCATCTGAAAGAGACCGCAAGCCCCTCCGGCCTTTAAGGGGTCACATGGCTCCTGTCTCTGTGTTTAGAAGGAGGATCTCCCTGAGGCTAGGTTCCTCCTTTGCCTTCTGGGTAGGCTCAGTTGGCAAGTAGGCTCAGATCCTCAGGACCACCGTCTCCCATAGTGCAGAAAGTGAGGAACATTTTCTTTTCTTTTCTTTTCTTTTTGAGTTGGAGTCTCACTCTGTCGCCCAGACTGGAGTACAGTGGCCACTCCCGGCCACCGCAGCCTCGACCTGCTGGGCTCCGGCGATCCTTCCGCCTCAGCCTTCGGAGTAGCCGGAATTACAGGTCGCCCGGCTGATTTTTTTATTTATTGTAAAGATGAGGTCTCGCTGCCCAGGCGGGTCTCGAACCCATGGGCTCAGGCCATCCACTCACCTCAGCCTCCCAAAGGCGCGGGATTACGGGCTGAGCCACCGAGCCCGGCTGGTGAGGAGCGTTTTCAAAGCAGGTGAGAACTCTGAAATGGGCCCAGATGACCAGATGAGGCACGCGCGGCCGCCCTCTGGGGAGAGGGCGCTCCAACCCCGGGTACTCCAACCTCAGGGCATCCCTAGCTCCAGGCCGCCCCGTCTCCCAAGTCCACTGGGCCGGCCCCCTTCTTTGTGCTCTGTTTTTTCCCACAGCCCAGCTAGGGGGGTGCGGGGATCCCAGGCCCCCCTCCTGCTAGGCAGCACCCCACCAAGCCCCATGTAAAAAGCCCGAGATCAGGAAGGAGGGAGGTGGCCTCTCT
>NW_007260602.1:15883-17749 GCF_000164805.1 Carlito syrichta
CTTCCCCAGCCCCTGGCCCCAGCCCGGGCTCCCCCAGACAAAAACCTGCTTTACATGAGAAGAGCGGGCTGGCCTGGCCTTCCCGGGGCCCTCAAAGAGGCGGGAGCCCTGACAGCCAGAGACTGCCCCTTCCCCCAGCCAAGCCTCGTTCAGTTGCAATTAGCAATTCCTTGCATATCCCGCCACGGGCTGTGAGGGACACTGGCCCTCACCTCCCAAACCCAGCCTTCACCCAGCCCTAGCCTCCGGTCACCCGCCCCCTCCCAGCTCCCTCCTGCTGTCCCGTCCCCAGCTTGCAGACCAGAGGCATCCAGAGAGGCCAAAGCAGGGTGCTGCGGTGGGGAGTGGGGGTGAAGCTGTGGTCAGCCCGGCCAGCCGGGGGACCCCTCTCCCACCCACGCTGCCCTTCCCTCCCCTCCTCCTCCCCTCCAAATCAGACGTCGCCTTGGAAGCAGCAGGAGGGGACAGACAGAGGGACGTCTGTGGAAAGGCCCGGGGGGCCAGGTGCAGGGCGCAGCGTGTCTGGGCGGAAGAGGTTCCGTCTCTGGTGGAGTCCGGGCTTCACCTCTTCTCTCCGGCTGGCCTGACCCTTGCTGCCTCTGGGTCCCTCCATCCTGCGGGCAGGCCTAGGGCTAGGGACCCAGAGCTGCGGATTCCACACTACCCAGGCCGTGGCCTGTGGCGCAGGCTTGGGAGTGAGAAAGGGGAGGCAGACCTCAGAGCTGCGTTTAGGCGCCCACAAATCTGGTGGGGGGAAGGGCAGGGTGGGCGGGGGAGTCGGAGCCTCCTGGAGCCCTGGACCCAAGTCAGTTTCCCCAGCGCCCTTCCCCCCTCCCCGGGCTCTGGATGGGCTTTTCCTGTCCCGACCCAGGGTCCCCTCGGCCCACCAGGAGATCTGCGCTCCCTGCACCCATAGGGATTCAACCCTGGAAGATGGAGGATCCCACCCTTTAGAGGAGTCCTGTGCTGGCCTGGAGGGGGCCCCTGGGGACGGGGCGAGGCGTGTACGCCCTGAGGTCCCCCAGCAATTCGTGCACAGGGTGGGGTGGAAGGACTGAGTGCCCCTGGGTCATCTCAGCTCCCAGAGCAGCTGTTCTAGAGGAGTGGGGTGCCCGGTGGTGTGGGGGTGGTGAGGACCCCTCTGGGGATCCCTGGGATCAACAGGAACAGGGCCGGGCTGGTTTAGAGGCACAGCAGGAGGCTCCTGGCCAAGCAGACACCAACTGGGTTGCTTAGGATGGGCCTCCCCCATTTCAGGCTTTTTTTTTTGTGCCAGTCTCCCTCTCACCCAGGCTGGAGTGCAGTGGCCACTATGGCAGCTCACCTCAGTCTGACCTCCTGGACTCAGGCGATCCTTCGGCTTCAGCCTTCTGAGTAGCTGGGACTACAGCCCTGCGCCACCACCCTTTACTGCAGAGATGAGGTCTGGCCAAGTTACCAGGCTGGTCTCAAACTCCTGGGCTCAAGCAATCCTCCTGCCTCAGCCTCCCAAAGTGCTGGGGTTACAGGCTGAGCTACTGGGCCCAGCCTCATTGTCCGTACTGATAGGGTACTTCCCATGCAAATGTGGGGCGTGGCTTGGGGTTAGGAACTAGGGAAGAAGGACGCGTGCCGTGCGGTGGCTCACACCTATAATCCCAGCACTTTAGACCTAAGTGAGAGACTGGCTTGAGCCCAGGGGTTCAAGACCAGCCTGGGCAATTTGATGAGACCTCATTTCTACAATAAATCAAGAAAAATTAGCCAGGGTGATGGTGCAGGCCTGTGGTGCCTGCAACTGGGGAGGCTGAGGAGGAAGGATAGCCCGAGCCCAGCAGGTCGAGGTTGCGGTGGCCGTGAGTGTGCCACTGCACTCCAGCCTGGGCG
>NW_007260602.1:17769-18081 GCF_000164805.1 Carlito syrichta
GGGTTTGGGGGGGGGGGGGGGGGGGGGGTTCGAGACCAGCCTGGGCAACTTGGTGAGACTCTACAAGAAATCACAAAAAAGTAGCAGGGCGTGGTGGCGTGTGTCTCGGGAAACGGAGGCGTAAGGATGACCCGAGCCCAGCAGGTCGAGGCTGCGGCGGCAGCGAGCATGCCGCTGCACTTAAGCCTGAGTGACGGAGCGAGAAGCCGACTCAAAAATAATAATAATAATAGTCAATAAATAAAGGCCAAGGGCACTGGAGGCCGAGAGAGCCGGAGGCCGGCGCTCTCGGCGACCCTTCAGGGGCAGAGC
>NW_007260602.1:18379-28257 GCF_000164805.1 Carlito syrichta
CACCCGAGGCCTCGCCGGCGGCCCGGCCACTGGCCCGTGCAGGGAGCGCGCCTGCTGCTCGTCCCGATTGCGATGGTCGGTGTGGACGCGCGTGTCCCGTGCCGCATTCGGGTCGCCCCGTGATCCTGCGGACTTGCCGGGCTGCGGGTTAGAGGCTGATAACAGTAACAGCCGGGCACGGGGGCTCACGCCCGCCATCCCAGCACTTTGGGAGGCGGAGGCGAGGGGATGGCCTGAGTCCGCGGGCTCGAGACCAGCCCGGGCAACTTGGTGAGGCCTTGCCTCTACCACATATCAAAACATTAGCCGGGCGTGGTAGCGCGCGCCTGTAGTTCTGGCTACATGGAAGGCCGAGGCGGGAGGATGGCCGGAGCCCAGCAAATTGACGCCGGGTCCAGCCTGGGCGACAGAGTGAGACTGACTCAAAAAAATAAAGTAAAAGAAGGACTTGCACATCGTGGGTCCCACCACAATCAAGGGCAAGAAGTTACAGGACAGTGTCAACAGCAGGAGGTGGAACCATTTCAGAGTCTGTCCACCCCAGAAGCGGAGGTCCAGAGAGGTTAAGGAGAGGCCCAAGAGCATGAAGCTAGGGGCCTGTTTGTTGCCCTGCCAGAAGGTCCAGGAGGACGGGATGTCAAGGTGCCGTAAGTCCCCGCAGACCGGCCTGCCTGTGACCGCGGGGCCACAGAAAGGTGGTATTATCCCAGGAAGGAGTGGAGAAGAGACAAGAACCCAGGCCCATGCCCAGCCAGCACGAGGAGCAGAACACTTTCACTTCATCTGTCACTTATGTTGGACACCTTTTTTTTGAGTCGGAGGTCTCTGTCACCCAGGCTGGAGTGACACAATCATGGCTCACTGCAGCCTCGACCTCTTGGGCTCAGGGGATCCTCCCGCCTCAGCCTCCCGAGTAGCTGGTACTCTAGGCGCACAATACCATACCCAGGTAATTGTAGAAGCAAGGTCTCGCTGTGCTGCCCAGGCTGGTCTCGAACTCCTGGGCTCAGACAATCCTCTCATCTCGGCCTCCCAAACTGCTGGGATTACAGGCATGAGCCACCATGTCTGGCCTTAGAAGGCAATCTTAAAAAGAACTCTGGGTCGGGTGCAGAGGCTCACCCTTGTAACCCCAGCACTTTGGGAAGCAAAGATGGAAAGATTGCTTGAGGCTCAGGAGCTCAAGACCAGCTGGGGCAACAAAGAGAGACCCCATTTCTACAAAAACTGAAAAGAAAAAAAATAACTGGGCATGGTGGCACATGTCTATACTCCTAGCTACTACTCTGGAGGCTGAGGTGGTAGGGTTGCTAGAGCCAGGGAGTCTGAGGCTGCAGTGAGCCAGACTGTACCACTGCACCCCAGCCTGGGCAACAGTGAGACCCTGTCAAAAAAACCCAAAAAAACCCCTCTGTCTCTAAGAGCATTATTACTGCTTAAGAATAGTTTTTCAAATTTAAAATAATAGCCACTTTACATTCTAAGATTACCTTACAAAGTGTCCAATAAAACCCAATGAGGGCCAGGCATGGTGGCTCAGACTGTAATCCCAGCACGTTGGGAGCCTGAGATGAGAGGATTGCCTGAGCCCATGGGTTCGAGACCCACACGGGCAACTTGGCGAGACCTCATCTCTATAACAAATTTTAAAAAATCAGCCGGGCATGGTAGCGCGTGCCTGTAATTCCGGCTACTTGGAAGGCTGAGGCGGAAGGATTGCTGGAGCCCAGTAGGTCGAGGCTGCGGTGGCCGGGAGTGTGCCACTGCACTCCAGTCTGGGTGATGGAGTGAGACTCCAACTCAAACAAAACAAAACAAAACAACCACCACCACCATCTATACCCAATAAAAAGTACCATATCACTGAAGTTTAGAGAAATATGTTCAGCCCCTGCAGTTAAGTACTGCAGAAATTCCTCCTGACTTTATGCAAAGAACATTAAAACACCCTGTAAATATTAGACCTTTTTGAGGCAATTTTGGGATAAAAAGGAAATAAGACATTATTTCTGTCTTTTATATTTTTATTTTTTATTTCTGTCTTTTAAAGGGAGCTCTTGCTCTACAATGAAGAAAATAGAAACAAGGGTCAGGCACAGTGGCTCGTGCCTGTCATCCCAGCACTTGGCGAGGTGGAGGCGAGAGAACTGCCTGAGCCCAGGGATTCGAGACCAGCCTGGGAAACTTGGCAAGGCCTACAATACATAAAAAAATTAGCCAGGTGTGGCGGCATGCGCCTGTAGTTCCAGCTACTTGGAAGGCTGAGGCAGAAGGATCTCCTGAGTCCAGTAGGTTGAGGCAGCCATGAACGCTCTACTGCACTCCCGCATGGGTGACAGAGTAAGACTGACAAAAAAAAAAAAAGAAAGGAAGGAAGAAAAAAAATAGAAATAAGCCAATAATTTACTAATTATTAGAGTATTGGAGATAGATGACAAGAGGCATATGAGGACAAAGGATGAAATAACTAATTCTGCCTGCAAGTATATATAATTTGTATCTTAAAGGAAGGCCAGAAATTGACTAGAAAAACAGAAGACGATAACAATATGTATAAAACTATAAAGTCACACAGGAAGGTCAGGGTATTTCATGGAGAGTCAAAGGAGAAGAAATGGAAGGAAACAGAAGGGTAGGGAAGTAGTGGACACAATATACTCCCCCTCAGCCTCAGATATTTACAGAACAATGATAATCATAGATATTTTCTAATATTTACAAATAACTACCTTCCAGCTAAAAGGAAAGCTCGTTGAGGGCAGAAGCATACCTGTCATGTCTGCCATATTTCTAGGGCTGAGCACACAGACGGATACAGGAACTCAATAAACCTAATGAATGGATCATTAAATGGGTGGTGGGACTAGACTGTGAAGGAAACTTATATACAAGCATAAAAATGTGCAACACTGTAGGAAGAGGAACCTAAAGACATTAAAGTCTGAACTAGTAGTGAGGAAATAGAATTAATCCATTGAAATTATAATCCAAGTAAAAGACGTAAGATTACAGGGTAAAATGACGAGTGTAAGATTTACAGGAACGGTAGGAATAAAGAATAGAAACTAGAAACAGCAAGTCGGGCTCGGTGGCTCAACCTGTAATCCTGCGCTTTGGGAGGCTGAGGTGAGTGAATTGCCTGAGCCCGCGGGTTCGAGACCCGCCGGGGCAGCAAGACCTCATCTCTACAATAAATCAAAAAATTAGCCGGGCGTGGTGGTGCACGCCTGTAGTTCTAGCTACTCGGAAGGCTGAGGCGGAAGGATCGCCGGTGCCCAGCAGGTCGAGGCTGCGGTGGCCGGGAGCAGCCACTGCACTCTAGTGTGGACGGCAGAGTGAGACTCCAACTCAAAAAAAACCAAAAAAAAAATAACAAAAAAAACTAGAAACATCAAGGATTGTTAAAAAAAAGCAGCAATATTTGGTGACTGAAAGTGGATGATTTAGCAAGCTTCAGTGCAACAGACTATAGACCGAAAATTACATTTTTTAGAAAAGTCTCACATCAAAGAATAAACTGCTTTACCAGTAACTTCTACCCATTGGTGAAAGGTATGTTAAAAACATAAAACCCTAACTAACATTTGTATACCTAACCCTGAATTGTACCCCACACCTTTAAATAAAAAAAATAAAAGATAAAATAAATAAATACATAAAACCCGATCCCTCCTCTAAAAGGCAGTCTTTCAAAATGAAACCACATTTCCTGCTAAACAAGCTTAGGTTCTTCTAATGTTCTCAAGTATCATGGTTTCTAAGATGCTGTACCATTATGGTCATTGTTCTCTGAGTTCACTTGTAAGCAATCATCCACAAAGTTGTAATGTATTTCAAAAGCTAAAGAGGCCGGGCCCGATGGCTCATACCTGTAATCCCAGCATTTTGGAGGCCAAGGTGGGAGGACTGACAGGCAGGAGTTTGAGACCTGCCTGGACAACATAAGAAGACCTCGTCTCTACCAAAAATAAAATTAAAATAATCCAGGCATGGCAGGCACGCCCACAGTTCCAGCTACTCAGGAGGCTGAGGCAGAAGGATCGCCTGAGCCCACCAGGTCGAAGCTCTGGTAAGTCGTGATCATGCCGTTGCATTTCAGCCTGGGTGACAGAGTGAGACCCCAACTCATAAAAAAAAGGAAAGAAAATGAAAGAAACAACAACAGAAAAGAAAAATGCTAAGCTCTTTAGCTTGTATACTCAAAGTACTTTATTTAATGGCACATATCTCACCACATAAGGCACTCTGCTCACTTGAAAATACACAGTCATTTATTTTTTTTTAATTTTTTTTTGAGTTGGAGTCTCACTCTGTCGCCCAGACTGGAGTGCAGTGGCCGCTCCCGGCCACCGCAGCCTCGACCTGCTGGGCTCCGGTGATCCTTCCGCCTCAGCCTTCCAAATAGCCGGAATTACAGGCATGTGCTACCACGCCCGGCTGATTTTTTGATTTATTGTAGAGATGAGGTCTCGCTGCCCAGGTGGTTCTCGAACCCGCGGGCTCAGGCAATCCACTCACCTCAGCCTCCCAAAGGCACGGGATTACAGGCTGAGCCACCGAGCCCGGCCAGTCATTTATTTTTTAAAGTGCTGCTCATATTGTTCACTTGACTTCCACAACTCCAGATATAAAACAACAGAATCACAGGCCAAGCACAGAGGTTCATGCCTACTAATCCCAACACTTTGGGAGGCCAAGGCAAGAAGATTGTTGGAGCCTGGGAGTCTGAGACCAGGCTGGGCAACATCATGAGACCCTTGACTGCACACACACACACACACACACACACACACACACACACACACACAAATCACTATCAGCAGCTAATTTCCCTTGGTTTGGTGTATGTATACTGAGAATGCTGTTGCCTCCACAGGAGTATGAAGGTATGTGAAGGAAAAAAGGAACAGACAGTACCCTGGAAAGATTTGGGAAGTGCCGTATGTACAAGACATCTGTCCAGATTTATATCTCCCCCCTTTCTTCTGCACATAGGTATCCTACTCTAAGTTTGTAAAAACGGATCGGATCAGTGGTTCACAAAGTATGGTCTCCCGACCAGCAGCATAAACCAGGAACTTATTAGAAATGCAAATTCTCAGGCTGTACCCCAGACATAAAGAACCAGAGGCTTGAGGCAGGTGGATAGGAGGAAAAGAGAGACAATGTGTGTTCTATTTATGTATTTTTTGAGTCGGAGTCTCACTGTCACCCAGACTGGAGTACAATGTCACGCTCACAGTCACTACAGCCTCATCCTGCTGGGCTCAGGCTTCAGCCATCCAGGTAGCTGGAACTGCAGGAGTGCACCATCATGCCCAGCTAATTTTTTTTTGTTTTTTGAGTTGGAGTCTCACTCTGTCGCCCAGACTGGAGTGCAGTGGCCGCTCCCGGCCACCGCAGCCTTGACCTGCCGGACTCCCGCGATTTTTCTGCCTCGGCCTTCCAAGTAGCCGGAATTATAGGCGTGCGCTACCACGTCCGGCTGATTTTTTGATTTATTGTAGAGATGAGGTCTCGCTGCCCAGGCGGGTCTCGAACCCACGGGCTCGGGCAATCCACTCACCTCAGCCTCCCAAAGGCGCGGGATTACAGGCTGAGCCACTGAGCCCGGCAGATGTTTTCTAGGAAAGCAAAATGATTTCTACTCTTATTCATGCTGCGATTTCTTTTTCTTTTTCTTTTTCTTTTTTGAGTTGGAGTCTCACTCCGTGGCCCAGACTGGAGTGTAGTGGCCCCCGGCCACCGCAGCCTCGACCTGCTGGACTCCGGCGATCCTTTCGCCTCAGCCTTCCGAGTAGGCGAAACTACAGGTGCGTGCTCCCACGCCCGCCTAATTAAAAAAAAAATTATTGTAGAGATGAGGTCTTGCCAAGTTGTCCAGGCGGGTCTTGAACCCGCGGGCTCAGGCAATTCACTCACCTTGGCCTCCCAAAGCGCAGGATTACAGGCTGAGCCACCGAGCCCGGCCATGCTGCGATTTGCAAAACAAATATTTCATAGAACCAATCAAATATATCTGTTTTCGATATTTTACTATTTCAGCTGAATACAAACTCCAGGCTTCTCATGCAAAAATATAAGTGACAAAGCAATTCAGATCAAGGCTATAAGGAATCACAACAAAAGTGTGAGGAATGTGCAATGTAACAGATGTAGAGAAAGTGATTGCTCAAAGTTTTGACATTGTTAGGTAATCTGGTTTTATATCAACACAGGGATATATCATGATGTATTTTGTAATCAGTCTATAAACAATTACAAGGAAATGGCCAGGGAAAAAACACAGGAGCAACTAGATTGTTCTCTCCTTATTATTTCTTTTTCCTCCCTTCTCCCTTTTCTTTGGAGATAGGGTCTTGCTCTATTCCCTGGTGTGCGGTGGCACAATCATGGCTCACTGCAGCCTCAACCTCTTGGGTTCAAGCAATCCTCCCAGTCTCCCAAGTAGCTGGGACCACAAGCACATACTACCACACCCAGCTAACTTTTATTTTTTGTAGAGGCAGAGGTCTCATCATGTTGCCCAGGCTGGTCTTGAACACCTGGCCTCAAGTGATTCTTCCTGCTCCGTTTCCCAAAGTGCTGGGATTACAGGTATGGGCCATCATACCCAGCCTCTCATTGTTTCAAAGGACAATATCCCCTAAATGAGCAAGCAGACACTACAATGGCCATGTCTTCTGCAGGTAGAACCCGAAAGTGCCATCTACGATAAGCCCACAGTCAACATATTGCTAAATGGACAGAAACTGGAAACATTTCCCCTGAAAACTGGAACAAGACAGGGCTGCCCACTCTCACCCCTCTTGTACAACATTGTGTTGGAAGTCCTAGCTCGGGCAATTAAACAAGAGAAGGAAATCAGAGGTATCCAAATAGGAAAAGAGGAAGTCAAGTTATCCCTCTTTGCCAACGATATGATCCTATACCTCGAAAATCCAAAAGAATCTGTCAAAAAGCTGCTTGCACTGATAAAGGACTTTGGCAAAGCCTTGGGGTCCAAAATAAATGTGCAAAAGATAGTTGCATTCTAATACATCAACAACAAGCAGGCAGAGAACCAAATAAAAATTTGCACAATCCCATTCACAACAGCCACACAAAAAAATGAAATACCTTGGCATCTTCCTAACCAGAGAAGTGAAAGACCTTTACGATGAGAACTACAAAACACCGCTCAAAGAAATCCAGGAAGACACAAACAAATGGAAAAATATTCCAAGCTCATGGATAGGAAGAACCAACATTATTAAGATGTCCATCCTACCAAAGGCAATCTATAGATTCAACGTAATACCCATTACATTACCAACATCATTCTTCTCAGACCTGGAAATGACAATACAGAAATTCATATGGAAACATAAACGACCCCGAATAGCCAAAACAATCCTTAGCAAAAGAAGTTAAATATTTATTTTGGGGGGCAGGCATGGTGGCTCACATGGGTAAGCCCAGCACTTTTGGAGGCCAAGGTGAGAAGATCACTTGAGCCTAGGAGTTTAAGACCAGCCTGGGTAACAGCAAGACCTCATCTCTAGGAAAAAAAAAAAAAAAAAAAAATCGGCTGGGCGTGGGCCACATGCCTGTAGTCCCAGTTACTCAGGAGGCCGAGGCGGGAAGATTGTCCAAGCCCAGAAGATCAAGGCTGTGATCATGCCACGGCCCTCCAGCCTAGGTGACAGAGCGAGACCCCAGTTCAAAAAGTTTTCTTAAAAAACTAAATGATTTGGTTTGATCACATTAAAAACTATAATTGTTCCTATAAGTTACACAGCTAAGGAAATAACTTTAAGACCACTTGCCCCAAATTATAATAGCATGATTGAACAGAGTTCCTGAATATTAAAAAGCGCTTCTTTTTTGGGGGTGGGGGAAGGGCTATTGCTTTAGTCTTTTAAATCTCAGTTTGGCACATTTTGGGGATTGGTTTATTCACATAGTACGTTTAGTTTGACTGTTTTGCATATAAACAAGACCCAGAAAACCATTTCAAGAGCACTTTAAAGCCAGAGTCTGGGTGGAAAAGGGCAGACAGATTGAACAAGGAAAAAAGGGATGAGCCAGGTGCAATGGCACATGCCTGTAGTCCTAGCTACTTGGGTGGCTGAGGTGGGAAGATCGCCTGAGCCCAGGAATTCAAGTCCAGCACAGATAATATAGCATGAGATCTCTTCTCTGAATAAATAAATACATAAATAAGTAAATAAGTAAATTTTAAAAAGAAAAACAAACTTGCTCAAAAGTGACCCTTGTTGCTTAAATTGAAGTTACCAAGTCCTAAACAGGAAGTTAAAAGTGCTGACCTATATTACTCAAGCTTTATAGACAATATACAAAACAGAATTCCCAGTATTTAGCTGGCACACGACTCTGTGGAAAGACAACTTCCCTTGGAGCTAGATATGCTTAGGTGGCCAAGTCCTGACCAATGGGATGGAAGAAAAAGTGATATGTGTATAATTTCAGGAGAGTCCTCAAAGAAAGAGGGCATGTGCTTTCTTTCCTCAATTCTGCTGCTTAGAATGTGATTGGGATGCCTGGAACTCCACCTTGGTTTGTTTTGTTTTGTTGTTTTGAGACAAGGCTGCCCAGGCTGGAGTGCAGTGGTATGATCTCAATCTTGGCTCACTGCAGCCTTGAGCTTCTGGATTCAACCAATCCTCCCACCTTGGTCTCCCAAGTATCTGAGACTACAGGCATATGACAACACACCAGGCTAATTATTATTATTATTATTTTTGTAGAGACAGAGTCTCACTATGTTGCCTAGGCAGGTCTTGAACTCCTGACTTCAAGGGATCCTCCAGTTTCGACCTCCCAAGGGACTGGAATTACAGTTGTGGGCCACGGGGCCTGGTCAGGAATTCCATCTTGTATCACGAAGTTGAAAGCCACAGTTTCAAAGACAAGCAGGAAACTAGAAAAACTCTGCAGATGACCTCAGGGACACCATGCCAGCTGAAAACTGTCTACGTTTGGATGTTATAGGAGAGAAAACAAACAGTTAAGCCACTTTTAGTTTGGGTCTCTGACACATGCAGCGAAACGTACTAATAAATAGTAGCAGCCTCACTTTCCACTGTTTCACCTACCCTCGGATGCCCAGCTCTGAAAACAGGTAAATAAAATAGACCACACGTGCACAACTTTTATTATAGCAGAGCGTTACAACTTTCTGTCTACTAATTTTGAGTCAGGGTCTCAGTCTGTCGCCAAGGCTGGAGGGCCGCGACACCCTCATGGCCAGCACCGCGTGTCCGGGCTCAAGCGACCCTTCCGCCCGAGCAGCTGGAACCACAGGCCCAGGCCTCCAAACCAGCTACTTGTTCTGTCTGATGGTGAGTTATTCGATGCCAGCCGCAGCTTCAGGATCCGTCGGGGAACCACGACCCTTTATTCTGACAGGTCTGATTTGCTTTGCCAGCAAGTTCGGAAGACGGGTGGTACGACACCGTGAAAGTACTTGAGACCCCCGAACTGTCAGGATGTTCCATGATTAACAGGTAAGATGGCGAATGTTCCATTTTGCCACAGACAAATCTTACGATGCAATTATCTTCATATCCCAGGGAAATCAGCACATGTCTTGCAATGAAGACCCAAAGCCGGGGAGGGCCCCGAACGCGGCTGCGGCGGTAGCTGCTGGGGCGCCGAGGCCGGGTGGGGGGGGGTTCTCGCGGGAGCCACAGCTCCCCAGCCTGCAGGGAGGAGCCTGAGCCCCTGTCTCCTGGAGCCCCTTCCCCGAAAGAGGGGCGAGCACCCCAGGAGAGCTGTGGGGCTAGCCCGGGCCGTCGGCTTCCCCGGCGGCCTCCTCCGCTTCCTCCTCACGGGGCGGCAGGCGGACGCGGGCCGTCCGCAGCAGGCAAGGCTCG
>NW_007260602.1:28563-29935 GCF_000164805.1 Carlito syrichta
GGGGATGCCGGCCCTTGCCCCTGAGGCCCACCAGGGGGCGCACGAAGCCCAGGCTGCGGCCAGCCCCGCCCCTCCCACACCCGGGGGCCAGCCAGAGTGAGAGGCGAGCAGAAAGAAAGAAAAAGAAGTAAAAAGCAAAACAGAACCGAACGCACCTGTGTATGGCGCTCTCTGCAGGGCATTCCGTACACGCCATGGGTTAGAAACTATGTTTCATTCGCGAGAACGCTCGCGAGCGTCTTGCCACCTCCTGATTCTCTGAGCTTTGGTTTTCTCAGCTGTGACGCAGGAGTGACACCAGTGTCAGCCGCGGGGCGGCCGTGGTTAAGTGCGAAGTGCTTAGCTCAGTGGCTGGCACACTGTACGTGCTCAGTAAGCGTTAGCCTCTGCGTTACACAAAAAGCTTCTGTGTATAAAACAATGCTGCATTTTATGGCCCATGGTACTTCAGATTCAGTGACATGAAGTGCAACCAACAGGAGGAAAGCAGAAATAAAAGAGAGCCTCAGGAGCACTGCCTTCTCCTCCATGGCTCGTGCTTTCTGGTTCACCCTGTTTTTCTAGGGTGCCTGTAAAATCAGTATAAAACAATGCTGCATTTTATGGCCCATGGTACTTCAGATTCAGTGACATGAAGTACAACCAACAGGAGGAAAGCAGAAATAAAAGAGAGCCTCAGGAGCACTGCCTTCTCCTCCATGGCTCGTGCTTTCTGGTTCACCCTGTTTTTCTAGGGTGCCTGTAAAATCAGTATAAAACAATGCTGCATTTTATGGCCCATGGTACTTCAGATTCAGTGACATGAAGTACAACCAACAGGAGGAAAGCAGAAATAAAAGAGAGCCTCAGGAGCACTGCCTTCTCCTCCATGGCTCGTGCTTTCTGGTTCACCCTGTTTTTCTAGGGTGCCTGTAAAATCAGGCCGGCCTCTTCTCAGTAGAAGCAGATTAAGGTCCATTGCACATACGACCTGTGCCATGGATAGCTGTGTCCCCTGTCTCCCGAACTGGATGTGACTGTTACCTCTCCCATGAAATCCCAAAGCACCCCGTGTCATGTCCTTTCTAGCAGAACTCTGAGACAAAAGAGGCCTTGTCTGTTTAGTTCACCACGATGTAGTCAGCAACCACACAGTGATTAGAAATTGCTGAATCAGCCGGACTCAGTGGCTCAGGCTGTAATCTTGAGCTTTGGGAGGCCGAGCTGAGTGAATTGCCTGAGCCCGCGGGTTCAAGACCCGCCTGGGCAAGTTGGTGAGCCCTCATCTCTACCATAAATCAAAAAAATTAGCCGGGCGTGGTAGCGCGTGCCTGTAGTTCTGGCTACTTGGAAGGATCGCCGGAGCCCAGCAGGTCGAGGCTGCGGTGGCCGG
>NW_007260602.1:29955-36570 GCF_000164805.1 Carlito syrichta
AAAAAAAAAAAAAAAAAAGAAATTGCTGAATCAATGAATGTTATTTAAACTTTAAGGATCTGGAAGTACTCTAATCCCTCTTTTGGACTGTAAATTCCCAGCAGCCTTTAATGCTTTTTTTTTGAGTTGGAGTCTCACTCTGTTGCCCAGACTGGAGTGCAGTGGCCACTCCCGGCCACCGCAGCCTTGACCTGCTGGGCTCCGGCGATCCTTCCGCCTCAGCCTTCCGAGTAGCCGGAATTACAGGCATGCGCAACCACGCCCGGCTGATTTTTTGATTTATTGTAGAGATGAGGTCTCGCTGCCCAGGCGGGTCTCGAACCCACGGGCTCAGGCAATCCACTCACCTCAGCCTCCCAAAGGCGCGGGATTACAGGCTGAGCCACCGAGCCCGGCTGTATGCTTTTTTTCACTTTGTATTTTTAGAGTGCCTTTCAAAAAAAAAAAAAAAAAAGCAATAACAATACTTAGTAAATTGAATGTTACTGATTTAGCAAGTAAGCTTCAAATGACATCAGCGTAGCAAAAAGCCATGTAATACTATGACAGATAGCATAATAAATATTTCTCCAATATTTGAAGATGCAAAAGTCTGGAGATCAGTTTATGACCCATTTATTTCAAGGAATGTTTGTCACATTAAATTTCAAGCTTTGCTGGGTGCAGTGACTCACACCTATAATCCCAGCACTTTTGGAGGCCAAGGCAAGAGGACTGCCTGAGCCCACGGGTTCCAGACCAGCCTGGACAAATTGGCAAGACCTTGTCTCTATGATAAGTCAAAAAATTAGTTGGGCGTGGTAGCGCATGCCTGTAGTTCCAGCTACTTGGAAGGCTGAAGCAGAAGGATCACCTAAGCCCAGCAAGTTGAGGCTGTGGTGGCCACTGTACTCCAGCCTGGGTGACAGAGCAAGACTCTAATTAAAAAAAAAAAATTCATGTTTAAAAAAAGTTGTAATAATTGTTAAATTGTCACTGTTATAGAATTTCATCTGCATATAGCATGCTTTAAATAGCTTTATTGTGGTATAATTCACATGCATAAAAGTCACTGGTTTTAAGTATATTAGGGGGCCCCAAAAAAACCCCCAGAATTATCTTTGGGAGGACGGGCTCCTTATAGTACACTTGGAATTTGTTCCTTCTAATCAGTCAGCCCAAGTTTTTAATCTGGAAGTTTTGAGAGGGTTGCCTTACGAAAGGTGCAAGAAATGTCCCAAATTGTATGGCAAACAGGTAACTCCACTGTGACACTGCAGCTGCCCACACCATGCTGAGGGTTCAGCAGTTTTTGACTAAAAATGACATGACCTCTCCTCTATCCTCTCTATTCATCCAATCTCATACGAAGTGATTTTTGTTATTTCCCCAGTGAAAAACATCCTCAAAGGGAAATGTTTTACCAGTGTAGAAGAGGTGAAACAAAAAAATGGCAAAAGCACCAAAAGTCATTAAAATCGACAAGTTCAAAATTGTTTTCAGCAGTGGAAAAGTGCTCAAATCTCAATATGTGCACTGCATCAAACAAAGAGTCGTTTGAAGGTGACTGAAATTTAAACATGTAAGAATACACAACTTTTAATAAATAGATTCCAGAATTTTAGGGGTCTCCCCTCATATACTTGAATAATTTTTTTTTTGAGTTGAAGTCTCACTCTGTCGCCCAGGCTGGAGTGCAGTGGCACGTTCACGGTCACCACAACCTCGACTTGCTGGGCTCCGGCGATCCTTCCACCTCAGCCGTCCAAGTAGCTGGAACTACAGGCGCACGCTACCACGCCTGGCTAGTTTTTGATTTATTGTAGAGATGAGGTTTCACCAAGTTGCCCAGGCTGGTCTCAAAACCCTGAACTCAGGCAATCCTCTCACCTCGGCCTTCCAAAGTGCTGGGATTACAGGCTTGAGCCACTGTGCCTGGCTACTTGAATAATTTTTGGTAAATTTATACAACTGGGTAACGATCCCCACAATTCAGTTTTAGAATTTATCTGTCATTCACAAAAGAAATCTTATGCCTATCTGAAATCAATCCCATCCCTACCCCATCAAGCAACTACTATTTTGCTTTCTGTATTACTTTCATTTTCATATACAATCCACATAATTCCACAAAATAAAATTATATGTCATCTTTTGCAACTAGTTTGTTTTCCTCTACTTGTATGTAGTATGCATCAGTAGTTTTAAGGTATATTCTTAGGTGGAGAACTGTTGGGTCATATAGTGAATTTAAGATAAACTTTTTAAAAAACTGTTGACAGCTGGGCACAGTGGGTCACACCTATAATCTCAGCACTTCGGGAAGGCAGTAGGATACTTGAGTCAAGGAGTTTGTGTCCAACCTGCACAGTATAGCAAGACCTTGTAGCCAGATGTAATGGCACATGCCAGTAGTCCCACCTATTCAGGAGGCTGAGGCAGCAGGATTGCTTGAGACCAGGAGGTTGAGGCAGCTGTGAGCTGTGATCGTACCACTGGACTCCACCCTGGGTGACAGAGTGAGCTCCCAACTCAAAAAACAAAAAAGCTCACTTGCAGGAGGATGACTGGGTGAATGTCCCATACCCTGAGCAGTCCGAGGATGCCCCCAAGGGGCCCCAGGGTGACCCACCCTTGGAGCCAGCGGCCTCCCTGGGCGCACCATTGGACTGGTCATCCGCGCAGGTCCCTAGCCAGACACCATCAAGAGTCGCTGCTGTACTTGTACACAGACAGGACCTGGATGGCCTACATTTTCTCCCTGTCCCTGGAGTCCCTGAAGTGCTTCTGCAAGAGGAACAACGAGAAGTTGCTGAGTGACAGCCACGGCGTGGAGACCACCGGGAACATCCTGGCAGATCCAGCCTTCTTCAAGATCTTCACGGCCAAGGCCATCGTGAAGCTGCAGGCTGGGAAGGCCGAGAAGGCCGCACTGTGGCGAGACCTGGTCCACAAGGTCCTGGCGTCCTACAGACAAACCCCTGGACTCAGTCAATCCTCTCTCCTCAGCCTTCCAAATGCTGGGATTATAGCTGTGAGCCACTGTGCCCAGCTGAAAATAAGTATATTTGTTGTAACCACACTATTAGTACAATGATTATGATTCCAAACTTCTTAGGCCAAAAGCCTTATGGTTCTCATTTGCCTTGAAGGAAGTTGTGCTGTCTGTAAGGTTTGCAGGCTAGTTTATGTCAATAAAATGTTCAAATGCTCTCTCTCTCTCTGAAGCATTGTTCATTGTATCTGGTGGGATTTTGGTTCCAGGGAGTAGACACTTGTCTCTTCTGATATGAAGTGTCTACTAGCCCAGGAGTCTCTATCCCAGGTGTGGACGCCCTTTTACCCCCCCAACCCAATGCCATACTATTTAATCATATTATGAGTGAACATTAAGCAAATCCTTATGTTAAAAACTGAAATGTGGCCAGATATGGTGACTCACACCTGTAGTTCCGACACTTTGGGAGGCTGAGGTGGGAGGATTGCTTAAGCCCAGGAGTTCAAAACAAGCCCGGGCAACACAGCGAGTTGGACATGTTGGTACACGCCTGTAGTTCCAGCTGCTTGGGAAGGCTGAGGTGGGAGGCTCACTTGAGCCCAGGAGTTTGAGACTGGGTGAGCTGTGATGGTGCCACTGTGCTCCATCTTGGCTGACAGAGTAAGATCCTGACTCAAAAAAAAAAACACAAAATCAAAAACAAAAAAACCACAAAAACCGAAAACCCCCTGAAATGCAAGACAAGAAAACTTCTAGGAAAACACTTTTATTTTCTGCTTTTACAAATCAATAGAATGCTTCAAGACAGGCTGCTACCATTATATGCAGGAAGTTCTGAACAAGAAGAATTCTGATTGATGATCCTTGCAAACTTTATTTCAGAAAGTGATAGGGTCGCTGTGGAGTACAGCTGACTTCCTTCTTCTCACATTTCACAGGAAGCCTAGATTTTTTTTTTAGTCAGAGTCTCACCCTGTCACCCAGGCTGGAGTCAGAGTCTCACCTTGTCACCATGCTCACGGCCAGTGCAGCCTCGACCTGATGGGCTCAGGCAATCCTGCCACTTCAGCCTTCCAAGTAGCTGTAACTATAGGCACGTACCACCATGCCCAGTTAAGTTTTTTTATTTATTGTAGAGATGAGCTCTCACCAAGTTGCCCAGGTTGGTCTTCAACCCTGGGCGCAAGCAATTCTCTTGCCTCCGCCTTCCAAAGTGCTCGGATTACAGACGTGAGGCACAGAACCTGACTGGGAAGCTAGATTTAAGGTTTGACATTTCCCTGATGGGTTTTATTTAAACTGGATTAAAATAATTATTTTATATGGAAAAAAACTGCAAATACATTTTCAGAACCCAATCATGTTCTTTTTCTCACACTTCTTCGGAAAAAAACACCTTGCAACTTTGAGGTGAGTTAAATCATTTAAAAAAATCTAGGCCAGGCTTGGTGGCCCAGCCTGTAATCCCAGCACTTTGGGAGGCCAAGGTGAGTGGATTGCCTGAGCTCGCAGGTTCGAGACAAGCCCGGACAACTTGGCAAGACCTTGTTTCTACAATAAATAAATTTTAAAAATTAGCTGGGCGTGATAGTGCACACCTGTAGTTCTGGCTGCTTGGAAGGCTGAGGCGGAAGGATCGCCGGAGTCTAGCAGGTCGAGGCTGCAGTGGCTAGGAGCGTGCCACTGCCCTCCAGCCTGGGCGACAGAGTGAGACTCCGACTCAAAATAATAAAAACAAAAACAAACCCCTGTATGTAGGTAATAATGACTATTTTCTTTTAGAGATTAATTGAGCAACTTAATCCCTAATTAAGGGCTTTCATGGACAGTTGTATATTGCCTGCCATGTGAGGAGGAGCTTGTGAAACACATCCCTGGGCGATTTTGTCACCGTGTGACACAACGGAGTGGCCGCACACATCTCGACAGTGCAGCCTTCCACACGCTATGGCACAGCATTGTTCCCAGGCTACGAACCTGTGTGGTACATCACCGTACTGAATGCCGTAGGCAACCGGGACACGATGGGAAGTATCTGTGTATCAAAACACAGAAACGGTACCGTAAAGGTACAGCATAAAAGATTAAAAAAGGGTACACCTGGATACCCTTCCCACTCATGTGGGACCACCATCACACATGATGGTGGCCCGTCGTTGACCAAAATATTACGTGGCTCGTGACTGTAGACTTATAGAAAGGGTTTCCAGCAAAACGATTCACACTGGAAGGGTCTCACTGTTTCTGAAAGCCGCAGCACGATCATCCTGAGGCCATCGTTGCTTCTCCCTATGCCCCTGGGATCCTGTTCAAGGGCAGTTCTGAGAAATCCTGTGTTCAAGCAGCCCCGCATCCCTGACCCCTGGTGGGTGAGACACCCCCCTCCTGTGTCCACAACTATAGTAGTGCTCTAACAGTCCTCAGCTCTGCTCTCCAAACTTCAAATGGGGGGGTCAGAGCGAGGGCCAGGATTTCAGGAGGGCCCCAGCAATACCTTGCACTCAAAAGCAGCATCAGAGGGTCACATTTCCCTTAGAAAGACACGTGCAAAGGTCCCAGGTCCTGCTGGCCATTTTCAATTATGGCTACACAGGCCACATTATCCTGAAGTCTCCATCTCCACATACCTGAAGCGTGTGGTTCTTCCTCACTCATGACATCTGTGATCTCTTCCCTGTGTCTGTACTCCACAGCGATCCTACACACTTTCTGAAATAAAGTTAGCAAGGATCATCAACTCAGAATTCTTCTTGTTCAGAACTTCCAGCATATACTGGTAGCAGCCCATCATGAGGCATTCTTTTGACTTCTAAAAGCAGAAAATAAAAGTGTTTTCCTGGAAGTTTTCTTATCTCAGAGGTTTTTGGGTTTTTGTTGTTTTGTGTGTGTGTGTGTTTTGAGTCAGGATCTCACTCTGTCACCTAGGATGGAGCACAGTGGCACAATCACAGCTCACCTCTGTCTCAAACTCCTGGGCTCAAGTGATGGGCGTGTAGCAACGTGTCCAGGTCGCTGGGTTGCCCAGGTTCGTTTTGAACTCCTGGGCTCAAGCAGTCAGTCAGTATTCTGATTGTAGCCACAGCTCCATCCCTTGGAGAGGCCAGTCTTGGAGTCACTTCTGTTTTAAACCCGTGACTCTCCAGGCCCTGGGAATAAAGATGAAGCCCTTCTTGGAGTTGACATGCTGGTGGTTGTGGCAAGCTCTAAACAAGTCCTTATAAGCTAGAAAAGGGCTGTGAGGGCCGCAGCTGACTTCCAGTTCTAGTCGTGTTTCACGAAAAGTGTCTACCGTGCTGACTTCAGGGTCCTAAGTGTCTTTTTCATGTGTATAACTGGGTCGACCTCTGAAAAGCGGGCTGTCACTTCTAGGGTCAGGCTGTCTTGAGACCAGGTGGGACTACAGTTCTCCCCCCTCCCAGGCAGGCGTCAAGGGCTGGCCGCTGGGATCACAGCCTTCCCAGACTGAACTGCCCAGTCCCCAAACCCCCCCTAGGGAAATGTCGGCGCTTCACTGATTCCCTGGCAGCCCCTACCTAACAGTGGTGAATTAATGATCAGTCATGGAGCCAAGGATGCTGAAAGTTTAGTGAAAATGGCAACGCACTGGGGCAAATAACGGTCACGTGTGTCCTCATGGA
>NW_007260602.1:37402-37918 GCF_000164805.1 Carlito syrichta
CGCCCCCAACCGCAGCGCCCCGGGTGCTTCCACCCCCAGCCCACCCGGGACCCTCCTCTTCCTCCCGGCTGTTGGGCCCACCTCGGACGTGGACTGCAACTTCGGGCCCGTCGCTCCAGGGCGTGAGCCAGCGGACTCCGCGGGAAACGGCCTTTGCCCCGCGAGCTCTGCCTCCCCTAAAGAGGAGGAACTCGGGCCTGGACGGGGCTGCGGGCCACCGGGCTCCCGACGTTCGCGTCCCGCCTGGGGCCCGCTCAACAGGGGCGGCGCTTCTCGTGGCCCGGGGCAGCCCACGGAGAGCGCCGGCGCGGCACCAGAGGCTCGCCAAGGCGGCGGGGGCCGCAGCTCGGCAGCTTACGTCTCCTTTGCGGGAGGATGGCGATGCGGACGCCGTGGGTCCCGGCAGCCCCCCGCTGCTGCTCCGGGTCGCGGGGCAGGCCGGACCCTCCCACGCCCGGCCGGAGGCCCCGGCGCCAGCTGCGGAGACGCCCGAGGGAGGCCCGGCCCGGCCTCCAC
>NW_007260602.1:37938-42577 GCF_000164805.1 Carlito syrichta
GGATCCTGGCAGCCTCCCGCTGCTGCTCCAGATCGTGGGGCAGTCTCCAGGGTGCCATGAGCAGGCCGGAGTCTTTTACGCCCTTCTGTAGGCCCTAGCTCAAGGCACGGAGATGCCAGAGGAATGCCCGGCTCGGCCTCCACAGTTCTCCGAGGAGACTGATGCTCAGCTGCCGGCGCATCGGGAGGGAAATGTGCCGCTTCCTTGCCGGAACGAAGTTCAGCCGTCGAACCTGCCCCACGTGACTGGGAAGCCTGTGGACATGGAGCTGACGGTGACATCGGAGGCCAGCAGGGACACCGCGCCCGCTCCGGCCCCGCTGGAGGCCCCGGCGCCGCCTCCAGAGCGCCCCGAGGAGGCGGAGCCTGCGGCCCAGGAGGAGGCCCCAGCTGAGCCTTCTGTGGAGGCTGGGTCTTCTCCAGCCCAGCAAGAGGCCCCGGCCGAGCCTCCAGTGGAGGCTCGACCTCCCCCCAGTGAGCAGGAGCAGCCTGCCCGGCCATCTAAGTCTCCCGGGGAGGCCAGCCCATCTGCCAGCCAGCAGGAGGCCCCGGCTCAGCCTCCATCGCCTGGTGCTGCCCGAGTCACCACCACGTGCAGTCTGCAACGTCGCCCAGTGTTCAGCCTGTAGTGACCGTGACTCCAGAGGCCACGGACTCTCCAGGCCCGCAAGGGGGCGCAGCTCCGCCTGTAGAACGCCCTCCCCGCCCGCAGGAGAGCTTCGCCTGAGTCTCAGGAGCCCCCTGGGGGTGCTGAAGCTTCCCTGGCCCAGCAAGAGGCCCCAGCTGAGCCTCCAGTGGAGGCTGGACCTTTCCCCAGCGAGCAGGAGCAACCGGCTTGGCCCTCTGAGTCTCCGGGGTGGCCGGCCCGTCGGCCAGCCAGCAGGAGGCCCCGGCTTAGCCTCCACCGCTCCCCGGGGAGCCGGAGGCCACCCCGAGTCTTGAACACGTGCAGCGCCCCGCATCGCCGGGTGTTCCGACTGTGGAGCCTGTGGTGACCGTGACTCCCGAGAACACGGAAACTCCAGGCCCGCAAGGGGTCCAGCTCCGTCCAAAGGGCCGCCCGAGGAACGCCCTCCCCGCCCACAGGAGAGCTCGCCTGAGTCTCAGGAGCCCCCTGGGGGTGCGGAAGCCTCCCCGGCCCAGCAAGAGGCCCCATCTCAGCCTCCAGCCTTCTCCCCATTTTGTACCAGTCTAATTGTTGACGAACTGATGCTGCCATCCCCAGATCTGTCTCCATGGTTCAGAGAGCTGTCGCCAGCATCTGATGCCACCGCTCCCCAGGTGGACATGGCACTCACCATGGAAACAGAGCCCATGGCAGAGGCTGAGCTTTCTTCAGTCCAGCAGGACAACCCTCCTGTTCCCGCTGGGCAGGGGGCATCTTCTCCAACCCAGTCTGGTTCCCCTGAAGAGGCTGAATCTTCCCCAGCCCAGCAAGATGCCCTGACTGAGCCTCCTGAGGAGGCCGGCCCGTAGGCCAGCCAGCAGGAGGCCTCGGCTCAGCCTCCACCGCTCCCCGGTGAGCCTGAGGCCACCCCGAGTCTCGAGCACGTGCAGCGTCCCCATCGCCGGGTGTTCCGACTGTGGAGCCTGTGGTGACTGTGACTCCCAAGGCCACGGAAACTCCAGGCCTGCAAGGCGGCTCAGCTCCATCCAAAGGGCCACCTGAGGAATGCCCTCCCCGCCCACAGGAGAGCCCGCTTGCATCTCAGGAGCCCCCTGGGGCTGTCGAAGCTTCCCCGGCCCAACAGGCAGTCCCTGCTCCGTCTGCAGGGCCCCCTGTGGTGGTGGGACCCTCTCCTACCCAGCAGGCGGCCTGGTCTTCGCCTCCAGAGCTCCTTGAGGGGATGGGAGCCTCTGCAGGCCAGCAGGGGGCTTCCACTCAGCCTCCGGAGCCCCCGAAGGAGTCCCCGAAGAAGGCCGAACCTCCACGCCAGCAGGCAGTCCCAGCCCAGCCTTTGGACCTGGGGCTCACCATCACGCCAGCACCCCCTGTGCAGGCTGAGCTGTCAACAGCCCCAACGACGAGAGAGACTTCAAAGCGCCCTGGCCAGGTTCAAACCCAGCAGGCAAACCTGAGTGTGGTCACAGCCCAACATTTGGAACTTGCTGTAACTGCAGAACCCCCTACAGGGGTTAAACTCTCTCCCCCCATGCGGGAGACCCCAACTCAGCCGGACCTGGGGCTCGTCGTAACCCCAGAGCCCACTACGGAGGCGGAACATTCTAAGGCCCCGGAGAAGACTACGCTTGAACGGCCAACCCAGGATCTGACTCGGCACCCAATCCTGTCTACAACCAGAGGCCGACCTCTCCACGTGGTGCTCACTCAGGATGTCACTCAGGTGCAGTCTGAAAGTGGCACCCCAAACAAGGCTTTGGCTGTGACAAAGGAGGAACAGGGCGCCACCACCAGCACCGACATATGCAAGCTCTGTGCCTGCAGAGATGAGACCTTGTCCTGCGCTGATCTCAGCCCACAGCAGAGGCTCCACCACGTGCCCGTGCTGGAGCCCGGCACCTACAACGGCACCTTCACCACCCTGTAAGACTCGCCTTTCACGACGCTCTGCTTCCTGCCTGACATGGCCGCCTTTCCCCGGAGGCCTTCCTGGGCCTTCTGTCCTCCCAGACCCCGTCGACTGCCTTTCTGCTCTTGCCTTTGGCTTGCCAGCTCCTCCCTCCCCCGCCTTTTCCTGCTGTGCTATCTCCTGTTTCTCACCTGCAATTGCTCTTCCTCCTTTCATGGCATGGCTTCCCCTCTCTCTCCTCCCAGCTCTGCTGCACCCTCGCCCTCTTTGCCGGAGCATGTCCCTCTCATCATCTCATTAGTGATGCACAACAAAGTGGTTAGGAGGAGATCCTGGGCTGGGCATGGTGGCTCACACCTGTAATCCCAGCACTTTGGGAGGTCAGGGTGGGAGGGCCACTTGAGCCCAGGAATTGGAGACCAGCCAAGGCAACATAGGAAGACCTCGTCTCTACAAAAAATATGTAAAAATGAGCCAGGCGTAGTAGCATTTGCCTATAGCCCCAGTTACTCGGGAGGCTGATGCGGGAGGATCACCTGAGCCCAGAGTTGGAGGCTGCAGTGAGCTGTGACCATGCCACTGCACTTCAACCTGGGCAACAGAGAGAAACCCTGACTCAAAAAAAAAGTCGATCCTAGAGACAGACTGCCTGGGTTGGAAACCAGGTCTGTTATTCATTAGCTTTGTGACCTTGGGCAAGTTACTCAGCTCTTGACTCAGTTTCCTCATCTTTAAAATGGAGGTTATGATAGTTACCATTTCACAGGATTGTTGTGAGACTTAGGTGAGTGAATAATAATAAGCTCCTGGGCTGGCTTATTTTATAGAGAAGCTCAAATTGAAGTAATCACATGTCCTTTATATATCTTTTTAAGTACAGAATCTTTGTATTGGGGTTCACATCATGTATGTTTGGGCTGTCTCCTTCAGGGACATGGGAGCCACACAAGTCCCAATTACAATGATCGAGAACTTCCTTATGATGACTCCAGAACTGGAAAAACTGTAAGTTATTTTTTTTCTTAGATTTATTTTTTTAGGTTTGTTTTACTATTTTCTTAAGTCAGGTTCATTTGAGGTATAATTTTCATGTAATAAAATTTGCTTTTCTAAGGTGTACAGATTGATGAATTTTGAGAAGTGTGGTTAGGTAGCTACTACCATATTCCTGATATAGAACATTTCCGTCACCCCAAAATGGCCCCTCAAGTCCAGTCCCTTTGTAGTCAGTCCCCTCCTCCTGCCACCAGCCCCTGGCAATCACGAGTCTGATTTATGTTCCTATAGAACGTCTTATGAATGAAGCCATGTAGCCTTTTTGTGTCTGACTTTTTTCACTTAGCATACATCTTTGAGTTTATGCTATTATCCATTCTGTTGCATCTGTTAGTATAGTTGAGTCTTCATATCTGCAGGTTCCCTATCCATAGATTCAACCAACCACAGATGGAGAATACTCAGAAAAAATATATATATTTTTTGAGTTGGAGTCTCACTGTTGCCTAGGCTGGAGTGCAGTGGCATGCTCACAGCCACCACAGCCTTCACCTTCTGGACTCAGGGAATCCTTCCACCTCAGCCTTCCAAGTAGCTGGACTCACAGGTGCATGCTCCCACACCTGGCTAATTTTTTTGATTTATTGTAGAGATGAGGCCTCACCAGATGGCCCAGGCTGGTCTTGAACTCCTGAGTTCAGGCAATCCTCTTGCCTCTGCCTCCCAAAGGGCTGGGATTACAGGCATGAGTCACCAATACAACAATAGAAATGTAAATTTTAAACTATATTGTAACAACTTTGTGCATGGCACTTACACCCTACCAGGTATTTTAAGTAATCGCGAGATGCCTTAAAGTATGCCAGAGTTTCTATGCAAATATTACACCATCTTATACAAGGGACTTCAGCAGCTGCAGATTTTGGTATGTGGGCAGGGGAGTGCTAGAACAGTGCCCCGCAGAGGACAGCTGTAGCTCATTCCTTTTTATTGCTGAGTAGTATTCCAGTGGTGTGGCTCTATCCAATTGTCCACTCATCAGTTTACAGACATTTGGGTTGTTTCCAATTTGTTGGCAGTTGTGAATAAAACTGAAAATACTCATGTGTTTTC
>NW_007260602.1:42597-46695 GCF_000164805.1 Carlito syrichta
CTCTGTTCCTGCAGAGATGAGACCTTGTCCTGCGCTGATCTCAGCCCACAGCAGAGGCTCCACCACGTGCCCGTGCTGGAGCCCGGCACCTACAACGGCACCTTCACCACCCTGTAAGACTCGCCTTTCACGACGCTCTGCTTCCTGCCTGACGTGGCCGCCTTTCCCCGGAGGCCTTCCTGGGCCTTCTGTCCTCCCAGACCCTGTCGACTGCCTTTCTGCTCTTGCCTTTGGCTTGCCAGCTCCTCCCTCCCTTCCCCGCTTTTCCTGCTGTGCCATCTCCTGTTTCTCACCTGCGATTGCTCTTCCTCCTTTCATGGCATGGCCTCCCCTCTGCTCTCCTCTCAGCTCTGCTGCACCCTCGCCCTCTTTGCCGAAGCATGTCCCTCTCATCATCTCATTAGTGATGCACGACAGAGTGGTTAGGAGGAGATCCTGGCTGGGCATGGTGGCTCACGCCTGTAATCCCAGCACTTTGGGAGGCCAGGGTGGGAGGGCCACTTGAGCCCAGGAATTGGAGACCAGCCAAGGCAACATAGGAAGACCTCGTCTCTACAAAAAATATGTAAAAATTAGCCAGGCGTAGTAGCATTTGCCTGTAGCCCCAGCTACTCGGGAGGCTGATGCGGGAGGATCACCTGAGTCCAGAGCTGGAGGCTGCAGTGAGCTGTGACCATGCCACTGCACTTCAGCCGGGGCAACAGAGTGAAACCCTGACTCAAAAAAAGAGTCGAACCTAGAGACAGACTGCCTGGGTTGGAAGCCAGGTCTGTTATTCATTAGCTTTGTGACCTTGGGCAAGTTACTCAGCTCTTGACTCAGTTTCCTCATCTTTAAAATGGGGGTTATGATAGTTACAACAATCATAACAATCCATTTCACAGGATTGCTGTGAGACTTAGGTGAGTGAATATGGGTAATACGCATGTCAGTGTCCAGCACATATAGGAATGTTAGTTCTTAATATTACTACTCAGTCCTTTAGTTATGCCCAGAACTCATCTTTGTCCCTAGCTTTTAGTATGTAGCGCCCATTTGGGGCCCAGCCCAGGGTAAATATGACAGTCTCCAGGACATGAAAATGACAGGAGGGAAGAAAGGGAATAGGCATAAAGGGGGAGGTGGTGTGTAGGACGGAGCACGAAAGGAGAGGTCGACTGCAGGTACTGTCACTCACCAGGGTCTGCAGTTGCTGAGTGGAGCTCGGGGACACTTTGTGGATGAGCAGACACCTCACTTGTTCAATAGGGAAAAAACACAGAGGACAGCTAGGTGGCTGCAAGTGAGGTGGGGAGTTAGTAGACCAGTCTCTATGCAAGGAATTGGGTGAGACACAGTAAGATACTCTGAAAAACCTTGAATATCAGCTCTAGGAGTTTGAAGGTTGTATGGTGAGGTATGGAGAACCATTGAAAGTTTTCATGCAAAGGGTAGGTGTGGTGGCTTAAACCTGTAATCCCAGCACTTTGGAGGAGGCCAAGGAGGATAGCTTGAACCCAGGAGATCGAGACCAGCCTGGGTAACATAGTGAGACCTCATCTCTCTCTAAAAAAAAATTAACTGGGCATGGTGGCATGTTCCTATAGTCCCAGCTACTTGGGAGGCTGAAATGAAAGAATCACCTGAACCCAGGAGGTCAAGGTTGCGGTGATCTGAGATCGTGCCACTGCACTCCAGCCTGGGCAACAGAGTGAGACCCAACTTAAAAAGTTTTCAAGCAAGAAAGATTGAGACTAAAACAGGAGGATTATTTAATAATCCATGTGTGGAGTGATCTGAGGGGAAAGCTTAATCCAGGGAGACCAAATAGAAAGCTCTCGAAAAGTCTAGGAATGAGAGAGAAGGGCCCAAGCCAGATGGGTTGTGATGGGAGTGGGAAGCACCGCAGAAGCCCAGACAGGGTCTAGTGACGGTTCAAGAGTGGGGGCGGGTGTGCCTCATGGTGCGGGTGGCCTCGCGTTAGGTCTTGATTAATGGTGCCGACTGGGCAGCTGAAACTGGAAATCAGAAAACAGGCATTATTTTCAGCATTTTCATATCCCCCACAAGGTGGCCATGATTCTTTTACTTGTTCTGATCCATCATTCTTTTCCTACTTCTTAAAGGATATGAACTCTGTTTCTTCACAGAAATTTCCGAGGAAATGCTATCTCCTCCATTGAAAAAAATGCATGGAGAGCATACCCCTGGACTGAGAAACTGTGAGTATATTCTCTGCAAATATGAATACAAAAATGAACTGCATTTTTATCCCTCTTGGTCCAGAATTTTTGAGGCTAATACTTCCAAGGAAAAGTATTTCCTTCTCCACGTCCCAAATCAACCTCTGTTGATGCAGTTCTATGGTTACTTTAAAATTAAGTTTGGCCAGGCTTGGTGGCTCAGCCTGTAATCCCAGCACTTTGGGAGGCTGAGGTGAGTGGACTGCCTGAGCCTGCGGGTTCGAGACCCGCCTGGGCAACTTGGCGAGACCTCATCTCTACAATAAAATAAAAAATTAACCGGGCATGGTAGCGCACGCCTGTAGTTCCAGCTACTTGGAAGGCTGAGGCGGAAGGATCGCCGGAGCCCAGCAGGTCGAGGCTGCAGTGGCCAGGAGTGGCCACTGCACTCCAGTCTGGGTGACAGAGTGAGACTCCAACTCAACAACAACAACAAAAAATTAAGTTTGGGGGGCTGTCTTTAATAAATAAAAGGCAACTTAAATTTATTTTTTATTATACAAGCAATACATGATTGTATTCTTAATATATACAAACAACATAACAGGTGTAATGAAAACCCTCCGTGTGCCCTATTCCCCATCCCTGAGGTAACTATTACTCTGAGTTTGCTATAAATCCTTCCAGACCTTTTCTCATGTGCCTTCTTACACATATATCTACATGGATGTGTTGTGTGGTTTTCTTTTTTTTTTTTTAAACATAAATGGTAACATCTTACAACTTGATTCTTTTTTTTTTTTTAACAGTCTTGCTCTGTCACCAGGCTGGAGTGCAGTGGCACTATCATAGCTCACTGCAGCCTCAAACTCCTACGCTGAAGCGATGGTCCTGCCTCAGCCTCCCAAAGTGCTGGGATTACAGGCGTAAGCCACCATGCCCAGGCTTGATCCTTTCACTTCCTGATAGGTCTTAGATTTCTTTCCTTTCTAGGACTTAGAGGGTTACTCCATTCATTTAAACTCCTGTGGCCAGGCATGGTGGCTCACACTTATAATCCCAGCACTTTGGGAGGCCGAGGTGAGAGGATTGCCTGAGCCCACAGTTTCGAGACCAGCCTGGGCAACTTGGCGAGACATCATCTCTAGCTCATAAATGAAAAATAAAAAAATTAGCTGGGCGTGGTGGTACTTGCCTGTGGTTCCAGCTACATGGAAGGCTGAGGCGGAAGGATCACCTGAGCCCAGCAGGTCAAGGCTGCAGTGGCCAGGAATGTGCCATTGCTCTCCGGCTGGAGTGGCAGAGTGAGGTACTGAATCAAAAAATAAATAATATATACTCCTGCAAAATACTTAATCTTTATGCACAAGTTATACAAACATACTTAAATGTTTCCTAATAACTATATCAAGTACCAGTTTTTAAATTTAAAAGTAACTACAGCTAAAGCGATTAAAGGTTCAGTCCCTTAGTCCCACCAGCCACTCTCAGGTACTCAGCAGCCATGTGTAGCTTGTGGCACCAGCCACTCTCATTGGACACACAGCGCAGGCATGGAAATGAACCATGCTCAGCTGCATATAACACCTTGACCTTACAAACAGGATGCTGAGTGAAAGAAATGACATAGGAAATAACATGTGTGCTATATCATTTATGTAGCATTCAAGGAGAGGTAAAATGAATCTTTGATGTCAAAGGCTGATATTTAATAGATAAAACTACACTTTAAAAACAAGAAAATTGCTGGGCTCGGTGGCTCAGCCTGTAATCCCGCGCCTTTGGGAGACTGAGGTGAGTGGATTGCCTGAGCCCGCGGGTTCAAGACCTGCCTGGGCAACTTGGCGAGACCTCATCTCTACAGTAAATAATAAAAAAAAAATGAGCTGGGCATGGTAGCACATGCCTGTAGTTCCAGCTACTTGGAAGGCTGAGG
>NW_007260602.1:46715-48618 GCF_000164805.1 Carlito syrichta
GTTTCCTAATAACTATATCAAGTATCAGTTTTTAAATTTAAAACTACAGCTAAAGAGATTAAAGTCCCACCAGCCACTCTCAGGTACTCAGCAGCCACGTGTAGCTCATGGCACCTCATTGGACACACAGCGCAGGCATGGAAATGAACCATCCTCAGCTGCATACAACACCTTGACCTTACAAACAGGATGCTGAGTGAAAGAAATGACATAGGAAATAACATGTGTACTATATCATTTATATAATGTTCAAGGAGAGGTAAAATGAATCTCTGATGTTGAAGGCTGATATTTGATCGATAAAACTACACTTTAAAAACAAGAAAATTGCTGGGCTCGGTGGCTCAGCCTGTAATCCTGCACCTTTGGGAGGCTGAGGTGAGTGGATTGCCTGAGCCCGCAGGTTCGAGACTCACCTGGGCAACGTGGCGAGACCTCATCTCTACAGTAAATAATTTTAAAAAATGAGCCCGGCATTGTAGCGCGCACCTGTAGTTCCAGCTACTTGGAAGGCTGAGGTGGAAGGATCGCCGGAGCCCAGCAGGTCAAGGCTGCGGTGGCTGGAAGCGGCCACTGCACTCCAGTCTGGGCAACAGAGTGAGACTCCAACTCAAAAAAATAAAATAAAATAATAAAAAAATAAAAAGAAGAAAATTGGCCAGGCATGGTGACGTGTGCTTGTAATCTCAGCACTTTGAGGAGCTGAGGTGGTAGGATCACCTGAGCCCAGGAGTTGGAGGCTGCAATGAGCTATGATTGCACCCTACCCTGAGTGACAGAGTGAGATCCCATCTCTATAATAAATAATACAGCAAGAAAATTACTATAAAAGTCAAAATAGCGGGCTAGGGGTGGTAGCTCACACCTGTAATTCCAGCACTTTGGGAGGCCAAGGCAGGAGGATCACTTGAGGCCAGGAGTTTGAGACCAGCCTGGGCAACAAAGCCAGTCGCTTGAATCCAGGAGTTCAGGCTGCATTGAGCTTGATTGTGCCACTACATTCTAGCCTGGACAGCAGAGTGAACCCTGTCTCTTAAAAAACAATAATAAGCCCGGGCTCGGTGGCTCAGCCTGTAATCCCAGCGCTTTGGGAGGCTGAGGTGAGTGGATTGCCTGAGCCTGCGGGTTCGAGACCTGCCTGGGCACCTTGGCGAGACCTCATCTCTACAATAAATCAAAAAATGAGCAGGGCATGGTAGCGCATGCCTGTAGTTCCAGCTACTTGGAAGGCTGAGGCAGAAGGATCGCCGGAGCCCTGCAGGTCGAGGCTGTGGTGGCCAGGAGTGGCAACTGCACTCCAGTCTGGGTGACGGAGTGAGACTCCAACTCAAAAACAAAACAAAACAAAACAAAAATAATAAAAGCGGTTACAGCAGGGTCAGAGAGAGGGCAGTGATGGGAGGGGCATACTGGGGGCTTCTTGGCTGCAGTGAGCTATGATTGTGCCACTGCATTCTGGCCTGGACAGCAGAGTGAACCCTGTCTTTTAAAAAAGTAGTAATAAAAGCGGTTATAGTGGGGTCAGAGAGAGGGCAGTGATGGGAGGGGCACGCTGGGGGCTTTTTGGATGCTAGCAGTGATCTTTCTTGACCTGATGTTACAGAGGTCTCTGCTTTATCTTTATTAAGCAGGACACTTACTTTATGTCTGCTTTATGCACATTGTAGTTCTCCAAAAAAAATTTTTTTTTTTTTTGAGTTGGAGTCTCACTCTGTCGCCCAGACTGGAGTGCAGTGGCCTCTCCCGGCCACCGCAGCCTCACCTGCTGGGCTCTGGTGATCCTTCTGCCTCAGCCTTCCGAGTAGCCGGAATTACAGGCACGCGCTACCACGCCCGGCTAATTTTTTGATTTTATTGTAGAGATGAGGTCTCGCCGGCCCAGGCGGGTCTCGAACCCGCGGGC
>NW_007260602.1:48638-62912 GCF_000164805.1 Carlito syrichta
GGGACCAGCCACTGCACTCCAGTCTGGGTGACGGACTCAAAAAAAAAAAAATAAAATAATAAAAGCTGTTACAGTAGGGTCAGAGAGAGGGCAGTGATGGGAGGGGCATACTGGGGGCTTCTTGGCTGCAGTGAGCTGTGATTGTGCCACTGCATTCTGGCCTGGACAGCAGAGTGAACCCTGTCTTTGTAATAAAAGCAGTTATGGTGGGGTCAGAGAGAGGGCAGTGGTAGGAGGGGCACATTGGGGGCTTTTTGGATGCTAGCAGTGATCTTTCTCGACCTGATGTTGCAGAGGTCTCTGCTTTATCTTTATTAAGCGGGACACTTACTTTATGTCTGCTTTATGCACATTGTAGTTCTCCAAAATTTTTATTTTTTTTTTTTGAGTTGGAGTCTCACTCTGTCGCCCAGACTGGAGTGCAGTGGCCACTCCCGGCCACCGCAGCCTCACCTGCTGGGCTTTGGCGATCCTTCCGCCTCAGCCTTCCGAGTAGCCGGAATTACAGGCACGTGCTACCACGCCCGGCTAATTTTTTGATTTTATTGTAGAGATGAGGTCTCGCCGGCCCAGGCGGGTCTCGAACCCGCGGGCTCAGGCAGTCCACTCACCTCAGCCTCCCAAAGGCGTGGGATTACAGGCTGAGCCACCAAACCCAGCTGTTCTCCAAAATGTTTTAATGAGGGAAAATGAAAGGCTTCACGTGAGCCCTGACATAAGTCCTCGTGGGGCTTTCTTAATGGGGCTCGACAAAGAGGAGGTGGCAATTCTGCTGGTCATGATGCCACTCGCAGTTGGGCTCTAACAGGGACTTTGGGGTCCAGAGTAGGCATTAAGTGTACAAGCTGGTGGGAGGAGCGGGAGGGGGTGTGTCTGTGGCAGAGAGGCATGGGCACAAGAGGAGAATGTGAGGCGGGCCTAAATGAAAACAGCAGACATCACCACCCCGCATTCAACCAGAATTCGTGTGTTCAGCAGCATCACTCCCAGGCTTCCTCCACATACAGGAGCTGGTCCTGTGTAGCAAGCAGCTGCAATTTGTTTCATGATCACCCAGAAATAACCTTTTCATTTTCCAGAATCCTCAGTGAAAACTCCATAACTGAGTTACGGAAAGATACTTTTGAAGGCCTGCTGTCTCTGCGATATTTGTAAGTTAGTTAACCATATTTATTAATGAGTTTTCAATTCTATTATCTATAAAATGAATAAGGGGTTCAAATCAGATAGACTCCAAGTTTTCTTCCAGCAATAAAACTGCAATTCTGTAAGTCTCTGCAAGGTCCCACCCATCTCGAGCCTTAAATACATCCGATGAATTTTCAGTTTTAAAAATTGTACAGATGAGATACAGTCAGGAACACGCTTCACAGGTGAAGAGATCTGAGTAATGATTGACCCCCACGCGAACCTTATTTCGTGTGTTTTCATGCACCATCTCCTTCTGTGTGTATTTAGTCTCCAGCCCGTAGATCAGATCAAGCTGCAGTCTGTTCTTATACAGCTCACACGTTAAGAATGGTTTTCAGGCCAGGCTTGGTGGCTCAGCCTGTAATCCCAGCACTTAAGGAGGCCGAGGCAAGAGAATTGCCTGAACCCGTAGGTTCAAGACAAGCCTGGGCAACTTGGAGAGACCTCATCTCCACAATAATTCAAAAATTAGCCAGGCGTGGTCGTGCGAGCTTGTAGATCCAGCTACTTGGGAGGTTGAGGCAGACGTATCGCTGGAGCCCAGCAGGTCGACGCTGGTGTGGCCATGAGAGTGCTACTGCACTCTGGCCTGGGTGATGGAGTGAGACTCCAACCCAAAAAAAATAATAATAAAAATAAAAAAGAATGGTTTTAAAGGACTGTAAAAGAAAGTAAGAACATGCCACAGAGACCATAAGTGACCCACAAAGCCTGAAGCATTTGCTATCTGGCCTTCACCAAAAGGATTTGAGTGAGAGGAAGTAAAGTTAACTTCAGATTGTTGCCTAATGGAGAAGAAAATATAGACCACCTCAATTAATTTTACTGTATTAATCCAGAATGTTTGATAATTTAATCAGAAATAAATTGACATTTAATATTAAGTAATTAAGCAGATGAATTATATAAACAATATTATGAAGAATATTAAGTTACCAAGAGAATGACTGGTATTAGGATGTCATGGCAGGAATTTTTATATTAAAAATAGATGTTTAAGGTCAGGCACGGTGATTCATGCCTGTCATCCCAGCACTTTGGAAGGCAGAGGCAAGAAGATTGTCTGAGCCCAAGAGTTCAAGACCAGCCTGGGCAACTTGCAAGGTCTCTCTTTACAATAAATCAAAAAATTAGCTGGGCATGGTGGCAGGTGCCTGTAGTCCCAGCTACTTGGAAGGCTGAGTGGGAAGATTGCCTGAGCCCAGCAGGTCGAGGCTGCAGTAGCCGTAAGCGTGCCACTGCCCTTCAGCCTGGGCGACAGAGTGAGACTCCGACTCAAAAAAAAAAGGAAAAAAATCGGTGTTTAAAATGATAGTGAAGTGATAGAACTGGAAGCGTTTGCACTAAGTGAGGAAATCAGAAATGCCCAACTCTTCACAAAATGCCCCAACTAATCATAAAATTAAACTCTCCAGCCTTGTCGCCAAGGAGGGAACACCTGCCTAGTATTTCTGCCTGTTTAGAGTTAGGAAGATACTATGTTTTTAGCTATGAAAACTTGATCTGTATCCCTTGTCTGTGGGGTCCAGAGGTGTGTAAGTCATTAATCCTCATTAAACTAATGAATGGTGCCTTTGAGCAAATCGATATTTCAGATGTAGAAGGCTTAAGGGAGTGGGACTTGGGCAGTCCTTTGATTTTTCACATCTTTGAGGCCTTAGGGGTTGGTCCCTTTGGACTTGGGCACCTCTGCCATGTTTGGGGAAAAGCCAACGAGATGACTGCTCAATGGAGTAGGCCTGTCATTGCTTCTGTGATGAAATACTTTGTAAGCGAATCATTTCATGTTAGCACACGTAGTCTCATTTATTAAAGAGAAATGCCAATCAATTTAAAAAGCTCAAAAGGGATATGCCAAGCACTGTGCCTAACCTGGGGGACTCAGAGAGGAGAAAGACAAGGTTCCTCCCCTTCACCAGGGAACAAACACAGATGCTAAACCCATAGCAGCCCGTAGCACTGAGTGGGTCGCAGAGTGTGGCAGAGAGGCAGAAAAGGGGCCACGGACTAACACACTCATTGCTTTTAAAGCAGTCCTTTTCCTTCTACTCGCTTCCAGCTTCCTATTGTCTAAATATTTGAGTTTATTTCCATCTTAAACATGGAGGGCAGGGCAGGCGAGCAAGACCCAGTCCATGCTCTCAAAGTCTATGCTGAGAAGAAACACGATGGCAAAATAATCGCATTAAAACAAGAACTAGACCTAGGCCCAAGGGGGATATGCTGCTTCTGGAGCCGAGAAGAGGGCACAGACTTCTGTTTGGATCAGGGGAAGGTGTTATTATCACGCTGCTATGAAGATCGCTGCTTCATATGAGAAGCAATGCCTTTTTACCAAGGCCTTGAAGGGCCACTGGGTAGCATCAGACAACCCTCTTGGGGAGAATACTCTAAACTTGCAAAAGGAAAACGGAAGAAGGGGAGAAGGCATTTGAGGAATGCCATGAATCCCTGTAGAGTCCAAGGAGGAGGAACAGGAGTCTGGAGCCAGATCTTCCAGGGCAAAGGAGCCGTCCTGGGACACATGTTATCCCAGCACTCCTTTAACACAGACTTGAGCCTGCATCTCTTTTTTTTATCAGTTGGAGTCTCACTCTGTTGCCCAGACTGGAGTGCCATGCCCGCTCCCGGCCACCACAGCCTCGACCTGCTGGGCTCCGGCAATCCTTCCACCTCAGCCTTCCGAGTAGCCAGAATTACAGGCACGCACTACCACACCCGGCTGATTTTTTGATTTCTTGTAGAAATTAGGTCTCGCCAAGTTGCCGAGGCAGGTCTCGAACCCGTGGGCTCAGGCAATCCACTCACCTCAGCCTCCCAAAGCACGGGATTACAGGCTAAGCCACCAAGCCCGGCTGAGCCTGCATCTCAGTCACCTGGAGGGCTTGTTAGAACTCGGTTGTCTACTCCACCCCAGTTACTGCTTCGTTCAGGCTGGGGCAGTGCCAAGAATTTGCATCTTCAGCAAATACCCAGGTGATGCTGGTTTTGAAAACCAGTTCTGGAGAGTTCTGGTGCCTGTGTGCAGGATGAATTGGAGAGGGAGACTGAGATGGAGACACAGTCAGACAACAGTCATGCCATCCGGTGAAGATGGGGGTGAGCTGGAGTCACTGCAAACAGCGGCTATTCTAGTCACTAATGGGGGTTTTCACATCACAGTCTAGTTCCATGTTGTTTTCTGGTTGTCCCACCACTGGACAGCTGAAAAACTTGCTTTCACGGGATATTAGGGCAAGATAAAACCAACAATGAGCTTCTGTTAATACGATAGGAATTAATTACGTTAATATGATTTGAATTATTTCCAAGTTAGGTATTAGTGGGGTAACTTCCTTTCAAATGACGTGAAAGCATAGCTTGTATTTCTTCTAGTATTAAACTGACTTAGAGAAACAGAACTAAACCAGAAAAGTATATTATTGTGAGAATATGCCTTTTAATATTAGAAATTATATAGAGAGATAAAAACCTTGGGATCATAATCTAGAATTTCATGAGACTACAAAAGGTCATCCAATCAAGTCTCCTGATGTTGGGAATCTCTCAAGATGTGTGTAGAGGGAAATATTTTATTTATGAAAAGCATGAAGGTGAGACTCCAGGAGAGGTGCAGGCAGGTCAGGGCTCCAGGAAGCTCAACACAAGTCCAAATGCTTAGAGTTTAGACAGACTGTGTGTTCCATTTTATCATCCCAAACTCTACTGTTTATTCTTCCTAATTTGGTTTCCAATAGTGAATCAAGGTAATACTTTCTTTGTCCTTTTCCTAGAGACTTATCCTGCAACAAAATACAATTTATCGAAAGAGGGACATTTGAAGCACTACCATTCCTGCAGGTCGTGTAAGTTACAGACATGACTTCATTATATTTGGAACTTTTATAAAATGTATTTGTAAACCTTTTTGCTATTCACTTTGAAATACGCATAGTGTTACTAGTAGAAAGTTACTGGAATTATATAACAAGTCCTTTTGGTCTCTAGCAAAAATTAATGAGATCACAGGTCACAGAGAATCATTGTAGACAGTGGTTCCCAGCCAGTGTGGTTTTGCACCCAGGTGACATCTGGCAACGTCTGGAGACAGTTCTGGTTGTCACCGCTGTGGATGTGCTCCTGGCTTCTGAGGTGCAGAGGCCAGGGATGTTGCTGAATACCCTGCAGAGTCCAGGACAAACCCCACAACAGAGAACTGCACAGCCCAAAAGACCAGTAGCACTGAAGCTGTGAAACCCTGCTCCAGAGAAATAACAATGATGAACACGGATGCTTCTGAGCATTCACTGTTGTGTAGCTCATGCACCCCACATGTAAATATGAAAGTATGAGTCAGAAGCCAGTCCTTCTGGTGAGATTTCCTTGGTGTGTGGGGAAAGTCCTGAGGTCACGTTTCATCACATATAAATTAGGATCCCTGCCAAATGATGAATGCTCTGAAATAACACCTTTTCCCTTCTTTGCTTGTTTCCTTTTTTGTAGCAATCTGAGCTGCAATTTACTTACAGAAGTGAGCTTTGGAGCATTCCAGGCCTGGCACAACATGCAGTTTTTACAAAAACTGTAAGTGAAATAGAAGACGAACACATGTAAACAACTGTTGATGTGTAAAAATCTCATCCAGCTATTGGTTAGCAGGGTAGAAGCCCATTATGAACTCTGAAAAGCATGTCTTGAGATTCACTCATTTTTTTCAAATGAGGAAACTGAGACACAAAGAGGCCATGGGGCTTGTGCAGCGCATGTATGATGTGTCTGCTTTCCCTGGTACTGGTCTTTGGCCTGGGCAAGAAAAAGCACCAAGCAAGTAACCCTCAGGTGAGCACTGTCAGGGGAGGCCCATGATGCTGCTCTGACATGGATGATCCTTGAAATTCCGCTTTTTAAACTGAACTTCGATTCCAGCTCACATGCAGGGTTTCCAACGACTTAAGTGTCTGCAAAGAAGGAAGTCTGTAGCTTCTAGCTGCAAAGAAGGAAGCTTATCGCAGAGTCCTCCTGGGAGCAAAGGGTGCTGGGTGCCTTCTTGGTGTCTGTTGCTTTTAAACAGTAAAGCACAAAGAATTCCTGAAACCCTGCACTGGGCACTTCTCTCCCCAATCGCCCAGAACGTTATTTTTCAAAAAGTGCATACCTATGAAGCTAGGAGTGATCTATGGGCAATGGGAACCCTCGCAGTGTGGGAAAACGGTGTTCATGTTAAGCTATAGTGCAGAACCATTCACAAAGAAAATGGATGGCTCTAGCCTAATTCCACAGACTTCTTTCCCGACTGCCCTTCAACAAGAAGTGTGCGTTTCAGTCGCTTTCAGCTCACAAATTCCATGATTTCTCTGTGATGACAGCAAATCAGAGTGGGTATGAATGGCCACTAACCTCGAGGTGAAGATTCTCCTCTGAACTTGACTTTAGAAAGCATGGTCCTCCTGTCTTGGGCTTCAGAAGCCTGGTTTCACAAGCTCCCTGTGAGCTGGAGAGAGGGGCTAGGGTGTGCCAGAGCCAAGAGAGCAATGGTTGCAGAGGCCTATCTACAGCAGCCTCCTCCCTCCCCTCATTCACTTGCTGGTGCCGGACTCCGGGACAGGACACTGACGGTCTCGGTTTCGTTTGCCCTGGCACCAGAGAGCAAGCTCGTTAGGTCCCTCACCTGATGAGACAGCATCAAGTGTGTTACACTCTCCACCTTTACAAGGGTTTTACGACACCAAGAGTCCCTCTTAAGAATCATGTGTCACTATAATTATGTAGACAACACCAGAAAGAAAAAAAAACCCAAACCATGGAATCACAGTGGAAAAAAATGAATGAGTTCATTCAAAAACATCCGCACGTGCCGTGCCCCTTGTGTGCCAGGCACTGGACTAAGGGCTGGGGATATGAACTGGAATAGGGCCTCACCCCCTGGTGCTCTACAGATTGCCATGGTCCTTTCTGGTAAATCGAGATGTCACCCACATACTATAAGATGCCGCCTCACAAGGTGTGCAATTCAGTAGTGGTAGGATATTCACGAGGTTGTGCAACAACCACCATTTTGTCATTCTCTAGTTACAGAACATTTTCATCACCCCTAAAAGTTAGCCATCGCTCCACATTTCTCTCTTCCCCCAGGCCTGGGCAACTCCTAATCTACATTCTGTCCCTATGGATTTTCCTGTTCTGTACATTTCATATGGATTTTCCTGTTCTGTACATTTCAACAGTAGGTGGCCTGTTGCTTCTGTCTTCGTTTCACACGGTCTGTTTTCAAGGTTCATCACAGGGAGTTTCTCTTGTGTTCTCAAAGTCCTGGTAAACATCCGATCTGATCCTTTCACTTGGAGATTCTTTTTTTTTTGCACCTCTAATCAAGTCAGCATACACTTTTTCCAGGGATTTTGCGTTGCAACTAGTGTGAATAATTCTAATTCATGAAACCTCTGGTTCCATGGGTGTTTTTCTGGTATCTTTAAAAGGCATGGCTGTGAGCTGGGTGCAGAGGCAGTTGCCTGAAGTCCGAGCTACTCTGGAAGCTAAGACAGAAGGGTTCCTTTAGCCTACAAAGTTTGAGTTCATCCTGGGCAACATAGTGAGACCCCATCTCTTTAAAAATTATTATGTTTTCAATAACAGGTTCATTTTTTTAGAAAAGTCATGGCTGTGGCACGGCTTCCTAACCAACTTGTTCCTGGGCCAAAATGAACATCAGTGAGTCAGGAACAGGAGCCAGGGACTAGAACTCCACAGCACCTGTAGCCGTGTCATCCTCCGGTCCTTTTTATAGACTCTGTTGAATTTGGCTTGCTAGTATTTGTTGAGGACTTTTGCATCTATATTCATAAGAAATGTTAATCTGTAATTTTTTTCCTTGTAATGCATTTGGTTTAGGAATCAGGGTAATATCAACCTCATAGAATGAGTTAGGAAATGTTCTTTCCTCATTTATATTTTGAAAAACTTTTATGAAGAATTGGTGTTAATTCTTTAAATATTTGGAAGCTTCACTGATGAAGCCATCTGGTCCTGAGCTTTTCCTTGTGGGATGTTTCCTTCCTGCTCATACAGAACCTCAGATCAGCCAGGAGTAAGAGTTTAGGGACTTTTCAGGTCTTTCTGACCATGCTCACAACCCTATGTATGTGCATGACCATCCAGACTCCCAGGAACATGTCTCATGGTCTTCCAGGTTCCCAAAGATATGTGGGAATCTTACAGAACTCCTATGGACATCTCATTCCTTGGTTTTTCCTGTCAAAAATTCTGATTATGCTCTTTTGTTTATTTGTTTGTTTTGAGTTGGAGTCTCACTCTGTCACCCAGACTGGAGTGCAGTGGCCACTCCCGGCCACCGCAGCCTCGACCTGCTGGGCTCCAACGATCCTTCCGCCTCAACCTTCCAAGTAGCTGGAACTACAGGCGCGCGCTACCACGCCCAGCTCATTTTGATTTATTGTAGAGATGAGGTCTTGCTAAGTTGCCCAGGTGGATCTCGAACTCGCGGGCTCAGGCAATCCACTCACCTCAGCCTCCCAAAGGTGCGGGATTACAGGCTGAGCCACCAAGCCCGGCTTCTTTTGTTGTTTTGTTCCAACTGTTATCCATCACCTCATGTAGCTGCTGTGTTAAAACACTTGCCTGTAATTGTTTTCCCAAAACACCCACTAGGGAGAGACTTCAGCACTAGACAGCTCTCAGTCAGGTCAAATAAGACAAGCCTTTCAAGTGGGGTCTTCCAGGGAACCACCACACAGGTGAAACAATGACAATTCATTGGGAATGAGGCTTTGAAGGAGTCCCAGCTCCATTCTGCTCACTCTGGCACTGGGGATGTGGGCTGCTTTTCAAGGCTCCTATGGAGCTGGAGAGTAAAAAATGGTCTAGGGCAAGTTAAAACAACACAAATCTCACTGTTCTTACAGAAAGTTTCTTGAATAAATGCCCCTTGGGTTAATAAATGCTGTTAAGACTTTGGTTACATTTCCTGAGTTCTGAACAAGTTGGTTCTGGCCCATTTTTGCTTCTTTTTTTTTTTTTTCTGGTTGCTTTTACAAAGGGATGGATCTTCAGGTGTCCCTACTCCATCATTTTCTCTGATGTCACCTATAGCATGGGTTTAAATCTCTTAAGTGTCTATGACCATGGACTAGTTAAATATTTAATTATGGGAAATGATTAGGGAAAAGAAATAAAAAGAGAAACTGTAGTTCTTATAGAGGCTCTCTGAGATAAAGAAGGTGAAGGTTACAAAGGCATTTCTGTATTTGGTCCTCTCAGAATCAAGGTTAAAGTAGCAGCTCTTTTAAATCCCTTTTCTTCATTCAGGGTAAGCACAGACTTTGTGTTTCTGACTTCAAATTCCAACTTTGCTTCTTAGCAGTTTACTGACTAGGACAAGTTATAGAACCTCTCTGTGCCTCAGTTTCCTCATGTTAAAATGGGGTAATGGTATTATCTACCACATAAAGTTATTGTGAGGATTAAATGTGAAATGCTGATCACAGCTGCCTGGCAGCCCAATGGATATAGCTGTCATGATAATTATTGTTTTTATAATGTTCTGCAAAAGTACACTAATGATTCTTGAGCTAACCAAAAGGCAGATTTTGTTTTCTTTCTTCCTGTTTCTTTTCTTTTCTTTCTTCCTTTCTTTCCTTGTTTGCTTTAAATAATTGAAAAGAAAATATTCCAGCATCTTGGAATAAAAATTTTTAACAAAAATGAACTTTTTATTTTATAGATATATAAACAAAATGTTATTTATTTATTCAACAACACTTGTGAAATACCTAGTAAATTTCAGGCGCTATGCCAGGCACAGGGATGACAATGACAGCAGGTGTGGTTCCTGCCCTTAAGGAGCTGACAGTCTAAGAGACTGGCAGAGAACAGGCGATTCCATGCACTGTGACAGAGGCAGTGGTGTGACACGGAAGACCAGCAGGAGTGTGTGAGGGGAGGGTGGCTTCATCTGCTCTTCCTCTTAGATTTATCCCTTTTTCTTTGTCTCTAAAGCCAAGGAATTGGTACTGTTTTTTTCTTAACTGGGTGGATAAAATGATTGTTTTTTTTAATTTATAAAGATTAGCCAGCCATGGTAGCTCACACCTGTAATCCTGGCACTTTGGGAGGCGGAGACGAGAGGATTGTCTGAGCTCAGGGATTCGAGACTAGCCTGAGCAACATGGCGAGAACTCGTCTCTACAGTAAATCAAAATATTAGCCAGGAATGGTGGCGCATGCCTGTGGTTCCAGCTACTTGGAAGGCTGAAGCAGAAGGATCACTTGAACCCACCAGGCTGAGGTTGTCACTGCACTCTGGCCTGGGTGACACAGAGAGACTCCAACTCTAAATAAATAAATAAATAATTTTAAAAAAAGTTTATAGAGATGAAAGATGGCACCTTGAATTATGGAGAACACTAAAAATAGTGTTTCCTACAGAGCAAAGGCTTCCTATCAGCATAGTCATTTCTGGGGGTTTTACCTGAAAAGTTCTTTGGCATATTTTTTCTTTGCTATAATTTTTTTTTCTTCCTTTCTTTCTCTTCTTCACTCCATCTTCTAGAGACCTGGGTAGTTCCCAAGGGAAGAGTGCTTTTCGGAGTCTATGGGTGATATATAAGTAAAGACAGAAAACCTTTTTTAACCTACTAGTTCCACACCAAAAAAAAAATAGATACTTTCTGTGCAGTTTCATGCATATTGAAAATGTAGATAATTTTAATTCCATTGCATTTCTCAGGATTTTAAGTAAGAATCCACTGAAGACCGTGGATGATCCGCACCTTTTTAGATTACCAGCATTAAAATACACGTAAGTATTCCAGTGATCGCTTAAGCCATGAGATGATTTCGGCTCTTCTTTTTTACTTTCATCAAAGATTTAAGTATTTTGCATTTTGGCTAAAAAGTTGTAATTTAAATTTTAACTGGTTATTGAAAAAAAGTTATTGGCAAAGAAAAGGATTTCAAAGGATATATATTGGCTGAGTGTGGTGGCTCACACCTGTAATCCCAACAATTTGGGATGCTGAGGTAGGAAGATTGCTTCAGGCCATGAGTTCGAGACCAACCTAGGCAGCATAACAAGACCCCGTCTTTATTTAATAAAAAAAGTAAATAAAAGTGCAGGTCTCTGCCGGGTCACAGGGCTCCAGATGATCTCTGGTTCTACTGCCACCAGTTCCAGCTGGGGGAGGCAGAGTGTGAGACAGCTGGGAGCTGAAAAAATAAATAAATAGATAAATAAATCAAAGATACCTGCACACATGTTTATTGCAGCATTGTTCACAATAGCAAGAACATGGAACCAACCGTGCTGCCCATCAAAAGAGGACTGGATTTTAAAAATGTGGAACATATACACAATGGGCTATTACACAGCCGTAAATAAGAACAAAATCATAAACTTCGCAGCAATCTGAATGGAATTAGAGTCTATAATACTGAGTGATCTTTCACAGAAACAAAGAACTAAGTATCACATGTCCTCACTCATAAGTGGACCTTGAACAACTATCATAATACTGTAAGAAAGGAATTGATAGTAGCGGGAAACTGTAAGGGGTTTGAGGGGGTGGGTATGTGGAATTGTCGGTAGTCGAAATCTGCCTGGGCAAGGGGGGCACACCTCATCAACAAGGGAACCCGCACAATGAATGTTTGTGTACCTAATCCTGAATTGTACCCCACAATTTTAAAATAAAAAAATTAAAAAAGTAAAGAAAAGAGATGACTAGGAGGGGAAGGGAGCAGTACTGAAGGACACACATAAATGTGGAACATGGGCACGTGTAAGAATATGGATTATGGGGGAGGGGGATAGGATTAACAGTCGCAAATATCTGTCTGGGGATGGGGAAACACCTCTTAGCAGGGTGCCTGAACGAAACATAATTGTACACCTAACCCTTAACTGTACCCCACAAAATCATAATAAAAAATATTGATTAACAACAACAACAAAAAAGAATATGGATTATCCCAGAAAGCAAAGAGGCATAGGCGTTTATTTTATTTATTTATTTGTTTTTTTTATTTTTTGAGTTGGAGTCTCACTCTGTCGCCCAGACTGGAGTGCAGTGGCCGCTCCCGCCCACTGCAGCCTCAACCTGCTGGGCTCCGGCGATCCTTCCGCCTCAGCCTTCCGAGTAGCCGGAATTACAGGCATGCGCTACCACGCCTGGCTGATTTTTTGATTTATTGTCGAGATGAGGTCTCACTGCCCAGGCGGGTCTCGAACCTGCGGGCTCAGGCAATCCACTCACCTCAGCCTCCCAAAGGCGTGGGATTACAGGCTGAACCACCGAGCCTGGCTGCGTTTATTATTTTGAAAAGAAAAAACAGAGCAAGTAATCAAGAGAGGTGAACAAGGCTGGGCATGATCCTGTCACCTTGGGAGGCTAGGGCAGGAGAATCACTCAATTCCAGGAGTTCAAGACCAGCCTGGGCAAGACCTCATCTCTACAAAAAAAAAAGATTAACTGTTATGGTGGTGTGCGCCTATAATCCCAACTACTCGAAAGGCTGAGGTGGGAGGATTCCTTGAGCCCAGGAGGTCGAAGCTGTGGCAAGCTGGGATCATGCCACTGCCCTCCAGCCAAGGCAACAGAATGAGACTCCAAAAAACAGAGAGTTGAAGCAATATGAAAATGAGAAGCAAGATAATGGTAAAAGAGGGTATAGCTTCTACTAGTTAATATCACTTTTATTATGCAAATATACTTAAATTTCTTTAATAAGATCTCTCCGGAATTATCTCCTATGGCAAATAGGCTCCTGGGCTGGCTTGTTTTATACAGAAGCTCAAATTGAAGTAATCACATGTCCTTTAAATATCTTTTTAAGTACAGAATCTTTGTATTGGGGTTCACATCATGAATGTTTGGGCTTTCTCCTTCAGGGACGTGGGAGCCACACAAGTCCCAATGAAAATAATTGAGAACTTCCTTATGATGACTCCAGAATTGGAAAAACTGTAAGTTATTTTTTTCTTAGATTTGTTTTTTTAGGTTTGTTTTAATATTTTCTTAAGTCAGGTTCATTTGAGGTATAATTTTCATGTAATAAAATTTGCTTTTCTAAGGTGTACAGTTCGATGAATTTTGAGAAGTGTGGTTAGGTAGCTACCACCACATTTCTGATATAGAACATTTCCGTCACCCCAAAAAGGCCCCTCAAGTCCCTTTGTAGTCAGTCCCCTCCTCCTGCCACCAGCCCCTGGCAATCACGAGTCTGATTTATGTTCCTATAGAATGTCTTAAGAATGAAGCCATGTAGCCTTTTTGCGTCTGACTTTTTTCACTTAGCATACATTTTTGAGTTTATGCTATTACCCATGCTGTTGCATCTGTTAGTATAGTTGAGTCTTCATATCTGCAGGTTCCCTCTCCACAGATTCAACCAACCACAGATGGAGAATACTCAGAAAAAATATATATATTTTTTGAGTTGGAGTCTCACTATTGCCCAGGCTGGAGTGCAGTGGCATGCTCACAGCCACCACAGCCTTGACCTTCTGGACTCAAGGAATCCTTCCATCTCAGCCTTCCAAGTAGCTGGACTTACAGGCACATGCCCCCACACCTGGCTAATTTTTTTGATTTATTGTAGAAATGAGGTCTCACCAGGTGGCCCAGGCTGGTCTTGAACCCCTGAGTTCAGGCAATCCTCTCGCCTCTGCCTCCCAAAGTGCTGGAATTACAGGCATGAGCCACCAATACAACAATAGAAATGTAAATTTTAAACTATAGTGTAACAACTTTGTGCATGGCACTTACACCCTACCAGGTATTTTAAGTAATCTCGAGATGCCTTAAAGTATGCCAGAGTTTCTATGCAAATATTACGCCATCTTATACAAGGGACTTCAGCAGCTGCAGATTTTAGTATATGGGCGGGGATGTGCTAGAATCAGTGCCCCGCAGAGGACAGCTGTAGCTCATTCCTTTTTATTGCTGAGTAGTATTCCAGTGGTGTGGCTCTATCCAATTGTCCACTCATCAGTTTACAGACATTTGGGTTGTTTCCAATTTGTTGGCAGTTGTGAATAAAACTGAAAATACTCATGTGTTTTCATTTCTTGGAGTAAGTACTGAGGGATGG
>NW_007260602.1:62932-64078 GCF_000164805.1 Carlito syrichta
TTATAGAGCTTTTCCTCTAATCCCATGAGAGGCTAATTATTATTGAGTTTTAAGAGTGCTGGGATTACAGGCATGAGCTACCAATACAACAATAGATATGTAAATTTTAAACTTACACCCTACCAGGTATTTTAAGTAATCTCGAGATGCCTTAAAGTATGCCAGAAGCCGGGCTCGGTGGCTCAGCCTGTAATCCCGCGCTTTGGGAGGCTGAGGTGAGTGGATTGCCTGAGCCCGCGGGTTCAAGACCCGCCTGGGCAGCGAGACCTCATCTCCACAATAAATCAAAAAATCAGCCGGGCATGGTAGCGCATGCCTGTAATTCCGGCTCCTCGGAAGGCTGAGGCGGAAGGATCGCCGGAGCCCAGCAGATCGAGGCTGCGGTGGCCGGGAGCGGCCGCTGCACTCCAGTATGGGCGACAGAGTGAGACTCCAACTCAAAAAAAAAAAGTATGCCAGAGTTTCTATGCAAATATTACGCCATCTTATACAAGGGACTTCAGCAGCTGCAGATTTTGGTATGTGGGCGGGGGAGTGCTAGAACAGTGCCCCGCAGAGGACAGCTGTAGCTCATTCCTTTTTATTGCTGAGTAGTATTCCAGTGGTGTGGCTCTATCCAATTGTCCACTCATCAGTTTACAGACATTTGGGTTGTTTCCAATTTGTTGGCAGTTGTGAATAAAACTGAAAATACTCATGTGTTTTCATTTCTTTGGAGTAAGTACTGAGGGATGGGATGGCTGCATCATGTGCTAAGTGCATGTTCAATGTTCTGAGAAGTGGCCACACTCTTTCCTAAAGTGGCCCAACCGTGTTTGATTCCCACCAGCAATGTATGAGAGTTGTGAGTGCTCCACATCTTCAGCAGAGTCTTATATTTCAATTTTTAAAAAATGTCAGCCTTCCTACCATTAGGTGTGTAGTGGAACCTCATTGTGGTTTGAATTTGCATCTTTTTAATAGCTGATAGTGTTGAACGTCTGTTCATGTGCAGATGTCTTCTTTACTGAATTGTCTGTTCAAATCTATTCCCACATTTTAGTTGGATATTTGTTTTCTAGTTCTAGAGCTTTTCCTCTAATCCCATGAGAGGCTAATTATTGTTGAGTTTTAAGAGTGCTTTATGCTTCTGGATGCACATCCTTT
>NW_007260602.1:64128-65802 GCF_000164805.1 Carlito syrichta
GTACAGTTCGATGAATTTTGAGAAGTGTGGTTAGGTAGCTACCACCACATTCCTGATATAGAACATTTCCGTCACCCCAAAAAGGTCCCTCCAGTCCCTTTGTAGTCAGTCCCCTCCTCCTGCCACCAGCCCCTGGCAATCACGAGTCTGATTTATGTTCCTATAGAATGTCTTATGAGTGAAGCCATGTGGCCTTTTTGCGTCTGACTTTTTTCACTTAGCATACATTTTTGAGTTTATGCTATTACCCATGCTGTTGCATCTGTTAGTATAGTTGAGTCTTCATATCTGCAGGTTCCCTATGCACAGATTCAACCAACCACAGATGGAGAGTACTCAGAAAAAATATATATATTTTTTGAGTTGGAGTCTCACTGTTGCCCAGGCTGGAGTGCAGTGGCATGCTCACAGCCACCACAGCCTTGACCTTCTGGACTCAGGGGATCCTTCCATCTCAGCCTTCCAAGTAGCTGGACTCACAGGCACATGCCCCCACACCTGGCAAATTTTTTTGATTTATTGTAGAGACGAGGTCTCACCAGGTGGCCCAGGCTGGTCTTGAACCCCTGAGTTCAGGCAATCCTCTCGCCTCTGCCTCCCAAATGCTGTTCAAATCTATTCCCACATTTTAGTTGGATATTTATTTTCTAGTTATAGAGCTTTTCCTTTAATCCCATGAGAGGCTAATTATTATTGAGTTTTAAGAGTGCTGGGATTACAGGCATGAGCCACCAATACAACAATAGAAATGTAATTTTTAAACTATAGTGTAACAACTTTGTGCATGGCACTTACACCCTACCAGGTATTTTAAGTAATCTCGAGATGCCTTAAAGTATGCCAGAGTTTCTATGCAAATATTACGCCATCTTATACAAGGGACTTCAGCAGCTGCAGATTTTGGTATGTGGGCGGGGGAGTGCTAGAATCAGTGCCCCGCAGAGGACAGCTGTAGCTCATTCCTTTTTATTGCTGAGTAGTATTCCAGTGGTGTGGCTCTATCCAATTGTCCACTCATCAGTTTACAGACATTTGGGTTGTTTCCAATTTGTTGGCAGTTGTGAATAAAACTGAAAATACTCATGTGTTTTCATTTCTTTGGAGTAAGTACTGAGGGATGGCTGCATCATGTGCTAAGTGCATGTTTAATGTTCTGAGAAGTGGCCAAACTCTTTACTAAAGTGGCCCAACCGTGTTTGATTCCCACTGGCAATGTATGAGAGTTGTGAGTGCTCCACATCTTCAGCAGAGTCTTATATTTCAATTTTTAAAAAATGTCAGCCTTCCTACCGTTAGGTGTGTAGTGGAATCTCATTGTGGTTTGAATTTGCATCTTTTTAATAGCTGATAGTGTTGAACGTCTGTTCATGTGCAGATGTCTTCTTTACTGAATTGTCTATTCAAATCTATTCCCACATTTTAGTTGGATATTTGTTTTCTAGTTCTAGAGCTTTTCCTCTAATCCCATGAGAGGCTAATTATCATTGAGTTTTAAGAGTGCTTTATGCCTTCTGGATGCACATCCTTTCAGATAGGTGTTTAGCAAATATCTTCTCTCAAGCTGTGGTTTATCTTTTCATTTTGTTAAAAGTGTTTTCTGAGTCGGGCTCAGTGGCTCAGCCTGTAATCCCGTGCCTTTGGGAGACTGAGGTGAGTGGATTGCCTGAGCCCGCG
>NW_007260602.1:65856-66753 GCF_000164805.1 Carlito syrichta
GAGGCGGAAGGATCACCTGAGCCCAGCAGGTCAAGGCTGCAGTGGCCATGAGCGTGCCATCGCTCTCTGGCTGGAGTGGCAGAGTGAGATACTGAATCAAAAAATAAATAAATAAATAATATATACTCCTGCAAAATACTTAATCTTTATTTATTTATTTATTTAATTTTTTTTTTTGAGTTGGAGTCTCACTCCAGATTGGAGTGCAGTGGCCGCTCCTGGCCACCGCAGCCTTGACCTGCTGGGTTCCGGTGATCCTTCTGCCTCAGCCTTTTGAGTAGCCGGAATTACAGGCGCGTGCTACCACGCCCGGCTAATTTTTTTGATTTTATTGTAGAGATGAGGTCTCGCCTGCCCAGGCGGGTCTTGAACCCGTGGGCTCAGGCAATCCATTCACCTCAGCCTCCCAAAGGCGCGGGATTACAGGCTGAGCCACCAAGTCCGGCCACAATTTTTTAATGAGGGAAAATGAAAGGCTTCACATGCAGGCCTGACATAATTCCTCGTGGGGCTTTCTTAATGGGGCTTGATAAAGAGGAGGTGGCAATTCTGCTGGTCATGATGCCACTCGCAGTTGGGCTCTAACAGGGACTTTGGGGTCCAGAGAAGGCATTAAGTGTACAAGCTGGTGGGAGGAGCGGGAGGGGGGTGTGTCTGTGGCAGAGAGGCATGGGCACAAGAGGAGAACGTGAGGAGGGCCTAAATGAAAACAGCAGACATCACCACCCCGCATTCAACCAGAATTCGTGTGTTCAGCGGCATCACTACCCAGGCTTCCTCCACATACAGGAGCTGGTCCTGTGTGGCAAGCAGCTGCAATTTGTTTCATGATCACCCAGAAATAACCTTTTCATTTTCCAGAATCCTCAGTGAAAACTCCATAACTGAGTTACGGAA
>NW_007260602.1:66887-78068 GCF_000164805.1 Carlito syrichta
GCTAAAAATGTGCTTTTTGTGTGATTGAGAAACATTTTGCAAAACAGTTGGTTTGGCTGCTTCAAAAATGTCAATACCATGAAAGAGTTTTAAAAGATTGGGGGCCCACTTAGGGAGGCTGAGGTGAGAGGACTGCCTGAGCCCAGGAGTTCAAGGCCAGTCTGGGTAACATGGTGAGACCCCGACTCTGCAATAAATCAGAATATTAGCCAGACATGGTGGTGCGCGCCTGTACTTCCAGCTACTTGGAAGGCTGAGATGGAAGGATTGTCTGGCAGGTTGAGGCTGCAATAGCCATGATCATGCCACTGCGCTCCATCCTGGGTTACGGTGAGATCCAACTCAAAAAAAAAAAAAAGGATTGGGAACAGTTTTCAATGGAAGGAGACTAAAGAATCATGAACACACAGTGCAATGTCTGATGCTTGATTGGATTGTGGATTGTTAAAGGTCATTGCTTGTTTGGGAGCATTGGGAAAACGTGTACGTGGACTGTACAGTAGACAATGATATCACTGGGTGCTGTGTGAACCTCAGCCACCTAGTCTCCTGGACTCTCGCTCCATTGTCCTCACTAGAGTCCACAAGTCTCTGCCTGGACCTCCTCTCCCTGAATCATGGCCCAGACACGAGCAAAGCAGTGAGCTGGGGCAGCTCTATGCTCTTTTCATTATCTCTCACCTCCTGGAGATCGCTGTCCTTCATTGCCTGGTGTCCAATGTCTCGCAACTGTTGTGGCATCTATTTTATCTGTTTTTGTTGTTTTAGGAAGGAAGTTAGGTTGGTCTCTCCTACTTCATGTTGGCCAGAAGCCAATCATATCCTTTAAATCTGTCTTATTTTGATCCAGAATCCAGCCAAAGATCATGCACTGCATGTCATGTCTTTGTTTCCTTTAATCTAAAACATGTCTACCCTCTCTTTGGTTTTTCCTGACACTATCACTTTTAAAGAGTCTAAAACAGTTGCCTTGTAAATTGTCCCCATAATACGGATTTGTCTGTTTTTTCTATGATTAGATTCAGGTTAAACGTTTTTGGGAAGATTACTACATAGGTGATATATCCTTCTAATCTCATGACTTCAGGTGGCCCATAATGCTAAGTTTGATCACTTATTAAGGTGGCATCTTATATGTACCCCACATCTTTAAAATAAAATTTAAAAATTTTTTTAAAGGGGGGAAAAAAGATTGCCTCTTCCAGATATCTCCATTGTAGAGTTATTTTCCCCTTCATAATTAATAATCTGTGGGTGATGCTTTGAAATCAGTGAAGATCATGCTCTCAAGTGTCTTTTCACCCAACTGTGCATCAGTGGTAATCCTCTGAATCGATTATTACACTGGTGGCTACAAAATGACACTTTCTGTCATTTTCTTCACTTACCAGCTGGCAGTTGTTCTATGAAAGAAGAGCCCCTCCCCCTTTCCTCCTGAGTATCACTGTGAGTTCAGGGGCTCTTGATTGTGTTGTGTCATATTATTATCGTTATTCTTCTGAATGCTCACATTGTTCAGATTTGGCCAGTGCAATCTCTGTTATTATTTAACTCTATCGTGCGGGTTAAACTAAGCGCATTTTATACCCAGAATAATTTTCAACATTTACCACTCCCAGCAGGAACTGAGTTGGGGCTTATTTAGACTCTTCTTAGAAGTCCACCTTCTTCCGTATACTCTCAACCTGAGAGGGACTTCTGAGTTAGGGGGAGGTCCTTATGGATTAAACCACAGATCAGTGTCGCCCAGGTCTAGTCCTGATCACCTTTATTCTAGGCCACCGTACCCACCACCATACTTGCCCTCTGTGGGGCACCTCTGTCCTCCTTCCTATTGGCCATCGAGTTCCTACCCAACTGTCCAGACCAGACTGTCAGCCTCAAGTCCATTTCGCCCAGCCCTGTGGTGGCCTGCCTGCCTCTTTTACCTGCTCAGGCAACCCCTTTACCATTAATCGAATTCTCTGTGTTTCCATTTGTAGGATCCTGCCCAGCCATGTGGCCTGCTGCCTCTGTCAGATAAAAATTCAGATCGAAATGATCTGTAACACAGTGAAGCTACATTGTGAGACATGTCCGACAAGCACTACACATTGTCGTGAGTCCAAACTGCCCAGTGATAAGTTGTTAAAGTTTTCTTTGACTTATTTTTTAATTTTGGTTTGTAACCAATGATGATGCATTTTTAAGCTAAAGATGCAATTGCTTCTGTTTTTTCATACATTCAGAGTTAAAGTTTCTAAATTTCTGAACACTCCCTTGCTGAAAGTCAGGTTCTTTGTTGTTACGACATGATTTGGTAATATAAGTGTTCCGTCTCCGTAAAGGACCAGGGGAAAGGATGGAAGGGCAGGTGAGTGACAGCGATGGCCACACACTGTGCTGTGCTCTCCGCTGGGAGATTTGCTCCAGGGAGAAGGTGCTCAGATTGCACGGTGCGTTTTGTGAACTGGTTTTATATGCATGAGGCCTCAGGTGTCCTTGGAGGACAGGTATAGATAGGTCTGGGTTTGTTGTTTCTTACCACCTCCTAAAACAGTAGAAGCAGTACTGTTTTATGTGAAGCCTGAGAGTTTGTGGTTCTGTAACCAGACATCACTACCTGGCTCTTCTAACGGCATGAAAGTTTTCTCCATTCTGGGACTGTCTGAACCCGTTCTGAATCTCAGCTTTTCTGTCCGCTGAACACACACTTGGGTGCTTCGGGTGTTTTTCTCGACATTAAGTTTATCGGCAGGAACTTCATGACTTCCAAAATGTGACTGTGTTCCTGTCCAAACAGCTTGAACATGGGGCAAATAATAAGTAAAAACACTTTACTGCTATGTTGCTTATTTTTCAAAACAGTTTTCTTCCAATTATATGATTTCCTTCTCCCCCAGAACAAGCGTTTGTAAGCTCCTTTTACAGATGAGAAAAAGCAGGATCTGACGTGTGAAGTGCTGTGGCCTAGTGCCAGGTCGTCTGTCCAGTTCTGGGTTCTCCACAAGTCCACACTCCTTCTCTCTCATGGTCCTCACCTCCTCCTCTGACCCTCATCACCACCAGAAACACTTTTGATTCTGGAAAAGAAATGCTGCATGTGGTCCCCGTGACCTTTGTGCTACCAGAAGCTTTGGATGGTGCCCCAAGTAAAGCGGGGCACATGAGAAATTAAATGAAAATCATGTAGGCATCTGACAAAAGTTGCTTCTTCCCTTCTGCATTTTAGGACCTAAAGTTCTGTTTATCCAGAAACTCCACAGATACACTGACCACTCCACATAGGCATACAAGCTGGCAAATTAAAAATCTCTCCACCTACGCCTTGGGTCCCTGCCCGAACTTAAGGAAAGAACCAGGACGGACATAGTGATTTTTTCCCCTGTGGAGCCTTCTGGCATGAGGCCCAGGATAGATGGGACAGGGAACTGGGTGTGTGGCAGAGGAGGATGTACGTGTCACAGAGGGCCTGTCGGCAGGGCGGTGGCGCCTCTGCGTCGGCGTCTCTGCCCTTGCTGCCCTCCGAGGCCATCTGATGCAGTGAGAGCACGGGCATGCCGGGACCTCGCGCTCCCTCTGTGTCCGAGGGAGGACAGCGCGGGTCAGGGCGTGAGGAGGCAGGTCTGCAGTTGGGCTGGCTCGGCCGGGAGCACTCGTCTTCCGCCTTGGCCACTGGGGCTCAGGGGGCAATCCTAAAGAGAGTTACTGTATTTCTCAGAATGAAGTGTTCTGAGTAGGCAGCTACGTTTTCAAAAGATGTTGTTTCCTTCCGCTGTGCCATTTCCTAGTCTCAGGCTGGGATTCTGCCTCTCCTCTCTGGATGGCTGTGGACTGGCACGGGCCATCCCCTCATCTTTCGTAATCAAAGCAGTCTCTTTTATTTTTATTATTCTAGGTTATTACTTTGAGATTCAAGGGGTCCATGTACAGGTGTGTTACATGGGTACGGTCAGTGATGGGAGGTTTGGGCTTCTATGAAGTCCATTATGCAAATGGCACACACAGTACCCAATTGGTGTGTTTCAGCCTTGTCCCCTGCCCTCCTTTAAGGGTCCCCATAAAGAGTTCCCATCTTTGTGTCCGTGCATACCCAGTGTGCTAAAGATGCAATTGCTTCTCTTTATTCATTCATTCAGAGTTAAAGTTTCTAAATTTCTGAACAGTCCCTTGCTGAAAGTCAGGTTCTTTGTTGTTACGACATGATTTGGTAATATAAGTGTTCCGTCTCCGTAAAGGACCAGGGGAAAGGATGGAAGGGCAGGTGAATGACACCTGCAAGTGCCCACCTGCCCACCTGTAAGTGACATAGTCTTCTGTTTCTGTGTTAACTCACAGAGAATAATGGCCTCCAGTGGCATCCACATTGCTGCAGAGGGACATAGTTTTGTTCTTATTTATGGCTGTGTAGTCTTCTGTGGTGTGCACGGATCACATTTTTTAAACTAGTCCACCGTTGATGGGCGCCTACGTTGGTTCCGTGGTTTTCTGTTGTGAAGAGTGCTGTACTAAGCATGGAGTGCGGGTGTCTTTTTGGTAGAAGGATCTATGCTCCCTTGAGTATACACCCAGCAGGGGGGTTGCTGGGTCAAATGGCAAATCTATTGTTAGTTCTTTAAGCCATCTCCAAAATGCTTTCCACAGTGGCTGAACTAGCTGACATTCCCATAACAGTGTGGCGTTCTCTGTTCTGCACAGCCTCGCCATATCTGTCATTGTTTTACTTTTTGAGAATAGCCATTCTGACTGGTGTGAGATGTTATCTCATTATGGCTCTGGTTTGCATTTCCCTGATAATTACTGATGCTGAACATTTGTTCATATGTCTGCTGGCTGCTTGTGTGTCTTCTTTCCAGAAGTATCTGTTCACATCCTTTGCCTACTTTTTAATGGGGTTACTTGTTGTTTTCCTGTCAATTCATTTAAGTTCCTTATAGATTCTGGATATTAGGCCATTGTTGGATGCATAGTTTGTCAATATTTCCTCTCATTCTGTAGGTTGTCTATTTACTCTGTTGATCATTCCTTTTGCTGTGCAGAAGCTCTTTAGTTTAATTAGATCCCACTTGTCAATTTTGGTTTTTACTGCATTTGCTTCTTTTTTTTTTTTTGAGTCTGGGTCTCTCTCTGTTGCCCAGGCTGTTGTGCAGTGGCACAATCATGGCTCACCACTGCCTGGAACTCGTGGGCTCAGGCAATCCTTCTGCCTTAGCCTCCCAAGTAGCCAGGACTATAGGTGTTACCCAGCTAATTTATTTATTTATTTATTTTTGGAAGAAACAAAGTCTTGCTATGTTTCCCAGGCTGATCTCAAAACTCCTGGGCTCAAGTAATCCTCCCACCTTGACCTCCCAAAGTGTTGGGATAACAGACATGCACCACCATGCCCAGCTTGCGTTTACTTTTGAGGACTTGGTCATATATTTGTTGCCTCGGCCGATGTCCAGAAAGAGTGTTTGGGTTTTTGTTTTTGTTTTTTAAACTGTAGAGATGAGGTCTCACCAAGTTGCCCAGGCTGGTCTTGAACACCTGGGCTCAGCCAGTCCTCTCGCCTCTGCCTCCCAAAGTGTTAGGATTTCAGGCATGAGGCACGGCACCCAGGCAGCAAGAGTGTTTCCTATGATTTCTTCTAGGATTTTTATAGTTTGAGGTCTTATATGTAAGACTTTAATCCATCTTGAGTTCATGTTTGTACATGGAGAGAAGGGATTTGGTTTCCTTCTTCTGCGTATAGTTAGCCAGTTTTCCCAGCACCATTTATTGAATAGGGTGTTCTTTCTCCAATACTGATTTTTTTTTTTTGGCTTTGCCAAAGATCAGTTGGCTGTAGGTCAGCAGCTGTATTTCTGGGATTTGTATTCTGTTCCATTGGTCTATGTGCCTATTTTTTTTTTTTTTTTTTACCATGCTGTTTTGGTTACTGTGGCCTTGTAGTAAAGTTTGAAGTCTAGTAATATGGCTCCAGCTTTGTTCTTTTTGCTCAGGCATGATTTGGGTATTTAGGCTCTTTTTTCTTCCCTATGAATTTGAGTCCTATTTTTTTCTAGATCGTGAAAAACGACGCAGGTCATTCAAGAGGGATTGTGTTGACTCTGTAGCCAACTTGCTTTGGGCAGTATGGTCCTCTTAATGATGGTGATTCCTCCGGTCCATGAGCATGGAATGTTTTCCACTGGCTCATGTTGGTCTTCTGTTTCTTCCAGCTGTGGTTGGTAGTACTCACTGTAGAGAGCTGCACCTCCTTTGTAGGATGCATTCCCAGGTATTTTTTTTTTCTCTGTGCTTCCTCTTGACAGTCGAAGAAACAGCAATAAAAAACACAGAGGGAACCTTCATGAAGGTGCTGCAAGCCCGGAAGAAGCACATCAGCACTGAGCTCATTATTGAGCCAGAGACACCCTCAGACAAGAGGGTTGTCAAACAGACAGACATCTTCAGTGAGCAGCTGGACTTCAGTGATGAAAGCAATGTCATCAGTGCACTCAATTACGTCTGGCCCTATTTCTCACTGGGTAACCTAGAGGATATGGAATCAACATTGTCACCATTCACTGAACTGCTTTTTTCAAAACTTTTTAATAAAGCTAAACCCCCATCTTTTTGGAGAAACAATACATCCAACAATCCTTACAGAAATAGATTGAGGAGGTATTATATCCTTAAAAATTGGTTAGGTTCACTAATGAAAAAAAAAATGGAGGCAGTCAAAAGGAAAATAGGAGCTGGTATGCTGATGCAGCCTGGCCCCTTAGGATATCAAAGTTTTAAACACCAAAACTCTGCAGACCACCTGAAAACTGCCCAGCCACAGGGAACCAGGCTGTCGAAGACTCAGGGTCTTAGGAAAAGGCTGCGGACCGTGGGCGTAATCATCAAGGGGCCCAAGGGCATTAAGAAAAGGCATCTCAAGGAGACCCTTAAAGATCATCTCATCAGGAGGCAACAGAGCACCCAGCCATCTGTGGAAGATGCTGCCATGGAAAGGAAGCGTGGGAGGCCGGCCCCAAGGGAGCCAGAATGGTCTCTCAGGGCGCAGAGGCCCCAGATGCTGGTGGGCAGCCCCTCCCACACCAAGCCCTCATCCACACAGGCAGATTGGCTTTCTTCCCTAGGAAAGCAGATGGATGTTCCCCCAGCTGCCTCTGCGAAAGCCCTGTCTGGGGACCAAAGGGAGTCCAAAGACTTGAAGCACACCCTCTTTATTTTGGAACAGGCAGCAGCAAAATCTTGAATCATGCAGGATCCACTTGATTCACTTGTAGGTAAAACTCACTTTGAGGTGGTCCACAGAGCACCCAAGGCCAAGGTGAGTTGGAAGTTCGGGAAGGAAGGCTCATCTGGTCAACTGATGGTTGCCAAGAGACCCCCACTCCCTGCAGTCCGGAACCTCATCAACTTGCCCTCGCGAGGGCTGGCGAACCCTTCCGAGGCCGACTCCACCGTGCCTGCCTTCAATGCCATGTCACCCGTCAGACAGACCAATGACATGCAGCGGGAGGTCAGCCACCCGGGGCCCGATCTGCCCCCCATGCCGCAGAGCTCCACGTACCCGCTGCTCTTGTCCCCAGGGGACCAGTTTGAGAGTGAGCTAAACCAGCAGCTGCAATTCCTCATCCCGGACAACAATGTGCGGAGGCTTGTTTCCCACGTGATCAGGACCCTAAAGATGGACTGCTCCGAGAGCCGCGTGCAGCTGCCCTGTGCCAAGCTCATCTCCCAGATGGACCTCCTGATGAAGCTCCTCAGCGAGCAAGCAGGAGGCGAAGGTGGCCGAGGCGGAGTGGGACACGGAACAATGGAGGAACAACTACCTCAAAGAGAGCACTGAGGCCCAGAGCGAGCAGAAGGGCCAGGAGTCAGACGAGGTGAGGATGACCACAGACACAGAGGATGCCCCGGGGGGAGAACCACGTGGAGCCCGGGGCTCCGGCACCTCTCATCCTGGCCACGTAACTTTGACCATGACAGTGACCTCACACTTTGCTCATTTAGAGCATAAAGCAGAACCGATACACAAGACAAATCGCAGAAGGAAACGCTAGTAGTGCGACCATGTAACGCATTAGACTTGCTCTGCTATTTACGATCCTATAGGCTACCAACTTGGAAGAATGGGGTACTGAATAGCTAGCTAGCGCCCTTTCCACTACTTTGTGTTTTAAAACTTGTTCTTTCCTTTTCTTTCTTTCCTTTTTTTAGCTCACTAAAGAAGTTCCAGGATATGGCTATCATAAAAAACTAATCGTGGCGATATCCGTTACTGTCATCTTCACAAAATTTATTTTAATCTTGTGTCTCATTGAGGTAAGGACAACAATTAACTCAGATTTCCAGAATGAAATGCTGTCTTTCCTGTAGATTCAGAACCCACATGCTGAAAATCAAGGCCACTTTCCCACCTACTGGCACTTGACAATCCTCTCCAGTCCCCAAGACTAAGGAAAGCTTTGTTCTTTACTGCAAAGTATGTCCCGGGGATGTTTAAAGAAACTTTCCTCCCAGCAGATCCCTGTGGAACTGAAACCAAGTTAGCAAACCATGAGACTCTTTCCAAAAGCGAAGTTTAAGAAGGCCGGAGTATATATGACAGCAACATTTCTCCAACCCAAAACTATCTAACAGTCTGGTGTACTTCCCAGTCATTCCCGATCTGCCACGGGTTTATTTCCCTGTTGCAGAAATGACGAGAGATGTATGATCTCCACCGTCTCGCAGCTGCCATCACCCTAGAAAAGGACACGGCCAAAGACAGAAGGGCCATCCCGTAGAGGAGTCAGAGTCACGTAGCTCCTGCTCCTCCAGTGTTTGAGGCGCTAAGGGACCCAGGGAAAGCATCCCGAGGCGTGTCCCGCTTACAGGAACTGTTTCTGGACCTTGCCTCTGTTTACCTTTTGCTCAGTTACATAATGGCAACCCACGGGCTCAGGCAATCCACTCACCTCAGCCTCCCAAAGGTGCGGGATTACAGGCTGAGCCACCAACTCAAAAAAAGAAAAAAAAAAGCATGCAGAAGGATGTGCTTAGATTGTATGCAGACGCTATGCCACTGTATGTCAGGGACTTGAGCAGCTGCAGATTTTGGTCTGGGGTGTGGGTGTCCTGGAGCCAGTGCCCCTCAGAAGCGAAAGGACTATTGTGCTGTAGAAGAGTCAAACAGGATGGAACTCCTGTCTTCAAAGAAGTTCCTGCATTGGGTAGATAAGACTTAAAACCAATAAAGATCTAGAGACAGTGGTCGTTGTGGTAGATAACCACGTTTTCTTCCAAAACAGATTTACGCTCACCGAGTGAAGATGAAAAAAAAAGGAACCTCAAGGTAAACGCAACCCTGCAACTTTTAAGTGAGGGAACGCACCTCTGGCCGTCCCTCATTCTGTAGTGCGGTCACTGCCAGAGGCAGGAAGGATGCTTCCTCACCCTGGTGTTTGGTCAGGCTCCAGCAAAAACCAGATCCCCAAAGCTGTGTTGGATGGGCTAGCGAGGACACGGCTGCTCTCACCAGCCCCACAGGGAAACGGGAGGTGGGGAAGAGTTTGGCGGTGCCTATTCCTGCTGTGGAGGGCATCAGGCCAGGCCAGAAGCCTTCTCGGAGCTCTGGGGAAGGGCAGGGAAGGCCACTTGGTATGGGGCGAGGGGCGAATCTCCTCACAGCTGAGAGCAGGTGGAACAGCTGAGTCCTTCCTCTACAGTGGCAGGAAAGCCCCCCCCAGGTGCTGGGCCTGCACTCTCCATTCCTGCTATCCAGACCTCATGGGGCTTTGACTGGGAGAGAACTTGGACAGCAGTTGGTCTCCTCCTTTATAACAGGAAATGGAGAAAGAGAAAGGCAGGCTGTCTTGCCCCGTGGTCACACGTCCAGTGAGCATCTGAAAGAGGCCAGTCCCCTGCAGCAGGTGCTCCTGCACTGTCGCCACCGGGCTGGGCTGAGCATGTTCTGTGCCACAAAGCAGCATACACACGCCGGACAGACAAGTGGCTCCTGAAACAGCACTTGATATTTCTCTGTTCTGCTCAAATTCACAAAGAGCAATGTCCTTTAAACTGGCTCTGCAGCTTGCTCGCGCCCAGAGACGCCTGCAGTGGTGGAATCTGGGAGGTGGGCAGCTTTGCTAGCTGGACTCGGGCATTTGCTCAGTGTGACCTGGCTCAGAGGGTAGAGCATCCGGGTCATAGAAGCACCCATCCCCCCACCCGGCTCCTGCTGTGTGAGACCGCGTCTGAGGAGACGGGTGGACATTGCCCCTCGAGGGTGCGCCATGCTTCCGCCCGGCCTGGTTGGCCGGTGTGCTCACTGCACGAGGGCCGTGGCCACGGGTTGAGTGGGGCTGAAAATCCCACCTCTGCACCTTGCTGAGCCATCAGAGACTCCGAGACACTGTGGGGCCCTCTGACACACGGAGGGCTTCTGGAGTCCCGCCTGCAGTGAATCATGTTCAAGCCCGGCCCTGGGGGAGGGGTTCCTCCCTGTGATTATGGGCCGAGGTGCACGCCCAGTCCTCATGAGACCAGGGCAGACGTTGCGGGCGGCCTGGGAGGAGGCAGGAGTCACTAACACACTGCGTGTCTCCCCAGGGGCTTCTTTGGGTTTCTGAAGCGCAGGAGGTGCCCGTCGAGGCAGCAGAAGGTAAGTACACCAGGGCAGGCACCGGGGAGGTGGGAGCGTGGTGTCCATCTTCTCCTCTCTTCTTCCAGGAGGGCTTCTTCTGGCTGAGGTGGCCACTCTGGCCTAGGGACACGCACAGACCTCGCAACACCAGGCGCAAGAAGAACATGGCGCAGAATCTGCACCACGGGGATTCCGACGACGAGGAGGATGAGATATTCAGCCGCGATAGTCTTCCAGGCCCAGCTGGGTAAGCGGCTGGGCCTGGAAGAGGAGGTTGGGCAGGCCGAGCTGCTCCCTTCAGGGGAACAAGCCTCAGCCTGTCCTTCCAACCCAGGGACAGCAGAGAAGCCCTGACGGAAAGGACGGTGCCAGAGGAGTCGGCGGAGGTCAATGAGGAGACGGAGTGGCCCCAAGGGGACGAGGCTGTGTAGTGATTCCGACTCAAAAAAATAAAATACAAAAAATCTTGTACAAGCAGTCCTAGCCATGTGATAATAAGTTAAAATGTAAATAGCAAAATGTGTATAAACAGATAACAAGAGCCCCAGGACAGGAGAGCAGGGCTGAGCCATCTTTCCCAGCAGCCACCACCCATG
>NW_007260602.1:78088-78927 GCF_000164805.1 Carlito syrichta
TCGGTGGGTTGGTGAAGGTTACATCTGCTCGTGAGTAACAGCATCGAAATGAAGAAGAACCGGTCATCGCGCCAGCCGGCCACAAGCGAGTGCTGGCAGTTCAGTGGTGGGGGTGACGAGCAGTGCCCCCACGGAAGGACTGCAGAGCCCCTGAGGCTGTGGCGGGACCCAGCGTGTCTGAGCGAGGGCTCTGGGCAGAGTGGGCACCCGTCGTGCCCCGCCTTCGGGTCCTTGGCTAATGCTGGGCAGAGACAACCGTTCTCGTCTGCCCGCTGGGGCCTCCCGGAGTCCCTTGCTGAGAAGGAAGGCGATTGGCTGCCTGCGCCGACATCAGCAAGCACACCAATGCTGAGAGTTTACAACACGAGGCTGAATTTTGTCACGAATTGGTTCCTCAGCGTGGGCCTCGGGCTGGCATTCACAGTCCTGCAGCATTTCACCCATGCCCCACGAGGCACAGCCTCACACCATTACCTGGCAGGCAGGACGTGGGGCTCAAAGCTTGTGGGCACCTGCCCAAGTGCTGAGGCCACACCCCAGATCGACACCCGGGGCTTCCACCTCAAGCCTGTACACCTTCCCTGCCCTGCAAGCCGCGAGTGCCATAGAGTCCCCAAGAGCAGTCACCTGCTGACGATGAAGACCACGGCAGCTGCTGTTCACAGGGCACCAGGTGGGGTCAGGGACAGCGCTGTCACTTTATACACTGTGCAGTCACCAGGACAGACTCCCATGCCAGCTCACGCCCTCCAGCAAGGTCGGCTGCCGGTCTGAATGAGTGTGTTGGGCGCAACAGGGGCCCAACGATCAGCCAGGGCTGGAGACCCATGCGCTGCCAG
>NW_007260602.1:78947-89467 GCF_000164805.1 Carlito syrichta
GAGCCATCTTTCCCAGCAGCCACCACCCATGGGCCATGGGCCAAGGATTCAGGGCCCCTGTCGCTCCCAGTTCAAGCGGCATTGGAAGCCTGGCGACTCCGTCCCTGGGTATGGGGCTTTAAGACCCCTCTCCCCTGTTCCCCAGAGACCAGTCACAGCACTTGGCCTCCTGCCCACTGGGATCCTCACCTTCGGGCCGCTCTCCCAGGGCTCTGGGCTGCCTGCAGCGTGGGCCAAGCCCTGCCTTTCCGCGGTCCTCAGCTCACGCATGAATGTGTGGCCGCCTCGGAAGGGGCGCCGATCCTCACAGGCAGTGGACAGTTCACCCTGGGCCTTTTCATTTGTTGGCTTTTCTGTGTAGAAGCCCCAGTCCTTGGCAGTGGCAGGGGTGGGGGTGGGGTAAGGACGACCGTGAGAGCGGTCATTTCCCATGATGCCTCATCTCAGGAACCGTACTGGGGCTGCCACTCCATTCACACGTGCGCCCCGCTTGCCCAGCCCCCAAGGGTCAGGCACGTGCTGCCCGGCTCCCTGCAGCCCCGAGGACACCCAGCCGCCCGCTTCCTGCCTCGCGCAGGCAGGTCCACACGAGTACAAGCTGCAGAGGACGTCCTGGCGGCTCCTCCAGCCATCTTCAAAGAAAAAGCCATTAAGTCACACTCGGTGGGTTGGTGAAGTTTACATCTGTTCATGAGTAACAGCATCGAAATGAAGAAGAACCGGTCATCGCGCCAGCCGGCCACAAGTGAGTGCTGGCAGTTCAGTGGTGGGGGTGACAAGCGGTGCCCCCACGGAAGGACTGCAGAGCCCCTGAGGCTGAGTGGCGGGACCCAGCGTGTCTGGGCGAGGGCTCTGGGCAGAGTGGACACCCATCGTGCCCCGCCTTCGGGTCCTTGGCTAATGCTGGGCAGAGACAACCATTCTCGTCTGCCTGCTGGGGCCTCCCAGAGTCCCTTGCTGAGAAGGAAGGCGATTGGCTGCCTGCGCCAACATCAGCAAGCACACCAGTGCTGAGAGTTTACAGCACGAGGCTGGATGGTGACCTTGGCGGTGGCAGCAGCCATTTGTCACGAATTGCTTCCTCAGCGTGGGCCTCGGGCTGGCGTTCACAGTCCTGCGGCATTTCGCCCATGCCCCACGAGGCACAGCCTCGCACCACCACCTGGCAGGCAGGACGCGGGGCTCAAAGCTCGTGGGCACCTGCCCAAGCGCTGAGGCCACACCCCAGATCGACACCCGGGGCTTCCACCTCAAGCCTGTACACCGTGGCCCTGCCCTGCTGCGGGGCATGGGGCATGCATCCATGCAAACCGGCAAGCCGCGAGTGCCACAGAGTCCCCAAGAGCAGTCACCTGCTGACGATGAAGGCCATCGCAGCTGCTGTTCACAGGGCACCAGGTGGGGTCGGGCACAGCGCCATCACTTTATGCACCGTGCAGTCACCAGGACAGACCCCTATGCCAGCTCACGCCCTCCAGCAAGGTCGGCTGCCGATCTGAATGAGTGTGTTGGACGCAACAGGGGCCCAACAATCAGCCAGGGCTAGAGACCCATGCGCTGCCAACCTCCCGAGGTCCTGCCGGTCTCCCCAGATGCTGCCAGACATCCCAAAGTGCTGCCAGCCTCCCCACGTCTGGACTGGGCTTCTTGCCCGTGCCAGGTCTCTGTTTGGGCATATTTGCTTTATTTCAATTTGGCAAGCAGAGTGCGGCTTAGGCGATGTTTTTACGGAGCACTGTCTCAGCTGTGAGCAGTTCTTGTTAGTCTCAGAGGCCGCCCACCCACGAGTCAGTCTTCCTTGCCAGCTCGTCCTCAGTGGACAGTGCTTGCTGAAGCCAGAACTTCCGCTAGGCCAGTGCGGAGGGGCCTCTCCTGGGGGTGGGGTGCCCAGCGTCAGGGGGTTCAGAACATGCCTGCCTAGCGCTGCCTGTCTCCATCTTACTAATGGGCAAACCACAGCCCAGGAGGCCAGCTCTCCAGCGAGGCCTCAGGGACAGAGGTGAATATAAGGCCAACAGCTCCTGAGTAAAAATTCTCACTAATTTCATAGAAACCTGCCAGAAAAATGAAACTTTTTTTAAAAAAAGAGCTGTTATCTTACTATGTTGTGCAGGCTGGTCTCAAAACTTCTGGCCTCAAGCGACCCTCCTGCCTTGGCCTCCCAAAGTGCTGGGATTTTAGGCGTGAACCACCACACCTGGTCAGGACGTTTAAGAGGATGAAATGAGACAATGTACGATCAAGGCCAAAATGACACAGAAATGTAGCAGTTCAGAGGAGGGAAGGTTAGGTGACCCAGGGAGAGTCCACGGGAAAGCTGGAACTTGAGCTGGGCCTGGGTTGTGTACCAGACACTGCCTGGTGCTAGACAGAGAGTCGACGGAGTCCCTTTCCTCAAGGTCCTTCTACACTGGGAGGAGGGACGGACATCTGAATACATACTGAGAAGACGGTATTGGACATGACAGTGGCAGTGTCCCCAGGAGTGGTTCCGCTCTTGGCTGGACGGGAGGACAGTGAGGGATGGCTTGGAGGAAGAAGGTCTTTCAGCTGACCAGGGCAAGGAAAGGCTTTCCGGACAGGACGGCACAAAGGCAGGGAAGCCCGAGTCCCTGAGGCATGCGGGGCTGCATGCATCTGGTGTTCTGCAGTGTGAAGTGTGAGACCTGAGAAGCAGGATGCAGCACTGCACACGTGGCGGGGACCCGGGTCCCCAAGGGCTGAGGGTCACAGGGTCCTGACCAGAGAACACACTACTGGAGGTTTAAGCAGAGAAAAGGCACAGTCAAGCTGGAGTGTGGTGAGCCGGGTATGGTGAGCTGGGTGTGGTGGTGTGTGCCTGCCGTCCCAGCTACTCGGGAGGCTGAGGCAGGAGGATTGCTTGAGCCCAGGAGGTAGAGGCTGCCGTGAGCTATGGTCACACCACTGCACTCAGCCTGGGTGACAGAGTGAGACCCTGTCTCTAAGAAAACATTTAAAACCTTTTTTAAAGAAGAGGTCTTTGATGATGGTGGCCTAGAAATGGGAAGAGATGAAGAGGTCATCCTGAGAGTGCAGACTAAGCAGGCACTGGGACAAGATGGGGGGTCTTGATCCTGCAGTGGGGTCTTGGTTTTCCCTTCCGGCTGCTCACGGGGGTGGGGGGCTGGCTCAGCAGGGGCCCGGGCGCTCAGTGGCAAGACAGGCCCCTCCCTAATGAGCCGGCCGTGGCTCGAGGCTCGTCGCCCCACCTCCCTGTGGGCCGCAGCCTGGCCTCCCCTCTCTGAAAGTGTGGGCGGCCGAGTGTCCGCTGCCCTTGTCCTGTACCTTATATTTGCGATATTTGCGGCCGGTGTCTGTTCCCTTCATGGGCCAGGAGTTTTGTGCCCAAGAAAATCGTGCGTGGCAGGTACCGTGGTAGAGGGGAAGACTTGCAGCCTGGGGCCGTGTCCCCGGCCCTTATGGGGGCATCGTTAGTTGATACAGCAGCTCAGAGAGTCCCGGTCAGGCTCAGCCCCTGGATCAGACAGCGCATTGGCTGTCTGCCGCTACGTCACAGGTCTCCCCAGAATAGTAGCTTCAAGCCACAACAAACTGTCCCCACAATGTCTGCGGGCCAAGCATTCAGGTGCAGTTCAGAGGGTTCTGACTCCAAGTCCCTGCGAGGTTCTCAAGGTATCGGCCGAACTGCAGTCTGAAGGCTGGACTGAGGCTGGAGACCCCTCATGCCGGCACGTGGGGCCGCTGGTGGGAGGCCTCAGCTCCTGGCCCGTCCGCATGCCGCTCAGCTGCAGGTCCTCGTGGCACGTGGCAGGCTTCCTCCAGAGCCAGTGACCTCAGCGGAGACAGCTGGAAGTCATCTGCTTTGGGACTGAGCCTCAGAAGGGACCCAGCAACACTGCTGCCACGTCACGTGGATGGCTGGAGTCAGTCCCTCAGTCCTACCCACGTTCCAGGGGAGGGGCTTTAGACTCCACCTGTCAAGGAAAGAAGAAGCAAAGAACTCATCGACGTTTCGCAGCTGCCTGCCTGTGGGGGAGCCCTGTTTTCTCTGCCACTCCTCTCCCTCTCTGCTTCACTTATGACACCAGGTTGGGGGCTGGGCGGTCCCACACCAAGGCCGTTCTCCAGTTTTCTGTGGTGTCTACAGGACACCCTGGCCGGTGAGTGTCAACCAGAGTTAGCGTCAGACCCCACCGGCTACGCGCTTGGTCCCACAAGGCTGCCTCCTCTTTGGATGCCCATCTCAAGTCCAGGATGTCCTCGGTTTCCCGGACCAGCTGCCTGCAAGCTGGAGGTTCCCCCAGTCCTGAGCTCGGTTCCCTCATTTGCTAGAACGACTTTCAGAACCCAGGAAGAGTGGACTTCCTACTGCCAACGTGTGACAAAGGCTGTTCTGAAGAACACAAGTGCAGAGGAAGAGACGTGGGGTGAGCCCTGGATGGGCCTCGTGGAGTTGGGGTGCCCCTCACACGGTGGTGCTCGCCATCCCAAAAGCCCTCCAAGCGCCATCTTGGGGGGACGTGATCAGCGATTAGCTGCAGCTCCTCTCGCCTCTCCGGGGGATGGGGATGGGGTGGATGACCATGGCTTGATGTTTCTGGAGACCAGCCCCCCCCAGGAGCCCACCTGAGCCACCTCATTAGAACACAAGCCATGCCTGTCACACAGGAAATGCCAAGGATCAGAAGCTCTGTGACAGGACCAGGTCAAGGACCACTCGTCAGGACGGGAGATGCACCCAGCACCCCTCCTCAGGCAATGCCCGGGTTTAGGGGTGCTCTGCGTCAGGAACCTGGCAGAGACCAGCACAGATTTCTTCTCACATCACGCGACCCCAGACAGGAAGACAGAAACCACCCTAGATACTCCCAACGAAACGGGATCTTACACAAGCAACAGGGGCTTGTCACTAAGGGCTGGGTGGTCTCACACTGGCATTGGGTTACCTCCCCATGGCTGACTTCCAGGGGATCAAAGTGGTCAGGACACTTGGGGTCCCACTGCTAAGGTCCCCGGGCTGGCAGCTGGTGGCTGCTACAGGGGAGAGTGACTCTGCCTTCCTTTCGCCGTCCAGTCCTCATGCGGGTGCATCCTGTGGGCAGCACCCTGCGGGCAAAGGCATCCTGACCTGTGCTTCCCAGGCTCCTGGCCCCTGCAGAGACAGGGTGGGGATGGGTGTCAAGGACACGTCCACGCTCGGATGGGATGGGGCAGCCCCATCGTACCTGGAGGAGCCCCACCCCATCTCTGGCAGGCTTGGGGTGTCCAAGGTTTTATAGAAGAAGGGGGCTCACTGGGGAAAGAATATGGTGGAGACCTCGCCAAGTCAGAGACCTGGGGAGATGCCGTCTAGCCGGGCAGCCGTGACATGCAGGCATCCCCTAAGTTGGCTAGAGAAATGCCTAGGGCTGGCCCATAGTTTGTTCTGGAATGTTCTCACTGGAATGAAAGCTCAGTGGTCTGCAGGCCATACAGTATTGCAGAAAACACACCCCCATTGAAAAGGGCATCCACAGAAGCTGGGTGCAGGCTCACACCTGCAATCCCAGCACTCTGGGAGGTTGAGTCAAGAGGATTGTCCCGGAAGCTCTCGAGAGTGGGTGCCATTCGGAGCCGGGCCCTGTCTCCAGACCCGTCCCACACTGGGTCCTCCGGAAGAGAGGGCTCGGACGGGCCACTCACTGACACAGCTGAGGGCAGTCTTTCTCTCTCTGGAGGCCCTTTGTGAAGAGTCTCACTTCCTGAAACCTCCAAGAAAGGCTGTCCAGGGCACAGAGCCAGCCAGGGTCCCCGTGGACTGCAGGACAAGTTTAAGGATGGCGAGGCTGACCATGGGAGCTCTGCCGCCCCAAGCCACTTTCCCACTCATCGGGCAAAGGCAAGATCCGCGGCCGATGCTCCCTCTCATAGGCTGCATTTTCCAGGACACTTTTTGCCCTCGGAGGAGAACCACCTCGAGAGAGGCGTGATGAGGTCCCGAGGAGGCTGCTGTCACCGCTGCATCCCAGGCATGTGCCATGTGGGCAGGGTGGCATTTCAGGGCCCACTCGCAGTCAACGGTCTCCCCCAGGTCCCCAAGGGACAATTCTGTGTCCAGTTATGTCGGGCGCAGGCTGATAAAAGTAGGGGGACATGGCTGCTTCAGGCATCTTGGTTGCCATACACGTGGAAAACGTGACCACTGGATATGAAAGTGACGCCCCGTGGCTCACCCTTCAGGGTCATGAGAGGATACTAGCAGCCATTTTGAAACGAGGCAGAATGGGACAGCCTGTCTCCAAGACACGCAAGCATCATTAGGGGCCGAAGCGGGATGCTGTGTGGGGCGGAGCGTGTGCCGCCAGTGCTGGGCATCATCTGAGGTGTGTGGCCCACTGCAGTAGCCACTGCCCCCCCAACGTGGCCATCTCCGTGTAACGAGAAATTACTGCCAGTTAAATGCAGAGGAAAGTCAGCCCTTCCATCACACCCACCACGCGTCAAGGGCTCCATTGCCACGTGTAGCCAACGGCTGCCCTGCTGGGCGGCACAGAAGCCTGCCTTCCTTGTGGCCATTCTGTTGGCAGTGCTACCTGGAACACTCTGGAAGGACACAGGACACGGGAGGAAAGGTGGTGGCCTTCAGGGAGGGCAAGTGGGAGGTGGCAGCACCGTGCGCCCTTCTGTATCATGTGTTTGCATTACGGTGCTTGTTGTTTCCCAACACAGGGTCTTGCTCTGTTGCCCAGGCTGGAGTGCAGTGGCATGGTCATAACTCACTGCAGCCTCCAATTCCTGGCTTCAAGCGATCCTCCCACTTTGGCCTCCTGAGTAGCCAGGACTACAGAAAGACACCACCACCACACCTAGCAAATTTTAAAATTATTTTCGTAAAGACAGAGGTCTTGCTATGTTGCCCAGGCTGGTCTCAAACTGCTGGGCTCAAACAATTCTCCCGCCTTGGCCTCCCAAAGTGTTGGGATTACAGGCATGAGCCACCACACCTGACCAGACCTTAGCTATTTTTAAAAAATGTTTTTTATTTAACAAATTGGGAATAAGGAATCCCCATCTGGGATCATTGTAGTGGCTTGGTAGTTCCCAGGAAATCGCTCTGCCATTTGCCTAAAATGAAATAAGCTAACAGCAATTATGCTTCTGCATGTAGTTGTTTTTCACAGCTTAAACTTTCCTGCCCCTGCTACCGTCTCTCCACTCTTAGGAGCTCACAGGCAAGATGTTATTAGTACATTATATCAGAAGCATATGCACTGCGTTTAGCTGTGAAGAGCCCTCACCCCCAGTCCTTGGGGCAGAACCCCAGGCCCTCCCCTCCTAGGCCTGAGCCCTCGGATGTGCTTAGTTTTGACTTTTGTATTCCTTAGCGGCCTTTGGTGGTGGTTGAGTATGAGGGGCTGGCCTCCCACCTGCTGGGAGAGGGCTGGGAGGAGCTGGGAGCGCACTGATGGGCGGCCATCTGTCTCTGCAGATGTCATGTGATCCCCACAGCGCTGCAGCCAGAGTGGGGATACTCTCAGTGGTGGAGATTGGTTGGACCCCGGGGCTGCCATCCCGTAGGCGGCGAGGCAGGGCCAGGCTGGGGGCTGCAGAGGACACCCGGGCATCGGCTCATCTCGCTTTGAAATGCATGGGCGCTGTCCGGCAAGAGAGATCTCAGGTCAAGGGACAGTTGGAGCAGAAGCAGGCTGAAGAGTTCCTGCCCTTTCTAGGTCATCTGATTGGTGATAAAACGGGAATTTACAAAATGCAAGGGGGATTGGAGGCAGATCACCTGAAGGCTGAGGATTCTACTCCAGGCCTCAGGCCATGATTCGCCACAGCTTGGCCAGTGCACCAGACCGGTCAGAAACAACATTCCCAGGCACCAGGTTGCTGTTGCCGTAATGGGGGAAGTTGGTAGCTTACAGGTAGCTGAACATCTTGTATTTTCTAGAATTTTCCAAACCGTTGTTTGTGACCAGTTCACCAATGTCCCCTCACACCCTCTCTTGGGAGACGTTTGCCCTCCGCTGGGCCTGGGCTGTCTCAGGTCTCTGTGAACTGAGCTCCGTGAGTTCCCTTGGTGAGGCAGGAGGTCGGTGGTTCAGCAGACCTGGGGCAGCTTTTGGGCAGAGGCCGGAATGTCCCTTTGCTCCCCACGACCGCTCCCTGATGCAGAGGACTTTCAGCTGGAAAGGAGCTGCCTGATAGTCGCCACTGGAAGGTCCAGCTCCACCTGACTCCCAGCCGGCTTTCATGCAAGGCCCCAGGCCAGCGCAGCCTTCTAGCAGGGCAGTATGGCCAGGCTCCCAGGGTGTGAGTTCCCTGAGGGCATGCCTTACTTACCTCTGTGCACCCCAACCCAGCTGCTAGTAGGCACTCAGCTAAACGAAGCGCATGTGCTTTTGATATAATGTACTTATAATATCTTGCATTTAAAAGAACATTTTACATGAGACTTCTTCTAGATTAAGAACTGGTGTGCTTCAAAGGACACTGTCAAGAAAGAGAAGACCTGGCGCAGTGGCTCAAGCCTGTCCTCCCAGCACTTTGGGAGGCCGAGGCGAGAGGACTGCCTGAGCCTAGGGGTTTGAGACCAGCCTAGGCAACTTGGTGAGACCTTGTCTCTACAATAAATCAAAAAATGAGCCAGGCATGGTGGCACGCGCCTGTAGTTCCAGCTACTTGGGAGGCTGAGGTGGAAGGACTGCCTGACTCTAGCAGGTCAAGGCTATGATGATCGTGAGCGTGCCACTGCCCTCCAGCCTGGGCGACAGAGAGACTCCGACTCAAAAAAAGAAAAGAAAAGATGGTTCGAGGAATGAGAGGAGGTACTTGCAGACCACAGATCTGATAAGGGTCTCATGCAGACTACATACAGCACTCTTCCAGAGATACAGAGACAAAGAATTCAATACAGAGACAAAGAATTCAATTATAAATGGGTAAAGGGTTTGAACAGGCATCTCTCCAAAGAAGGTGCACAAATGGCCAGCAAAGACACTCATTATCATTGGACATCTGGGAAATACTGCCTCACCCACTGGGAGGGCTGTAATAAAAAATACAGACATTAGCAAGTGTTGGCAAAAATATGGAGAAATTAGAACTCGTACGTTGCTGGGGGGAATGTGAAATGGTGCAGCCACTTTGGAAAACAGTTCGCGGTTCCTCATTCAGTTAAACGTAGGCTCCCCATATGCAGTTCCACTCCTAGGCAGACTCCCAAGGGAAGTGGAAATGTCAGTCCACATAAAAACATGTGCATGAGTGTTCATGGCAGCATTATCTGTAAAGCCAAAAAGTAGAAACCCAAATGTCCATTAACTGCTAAGCGGATAAGCCAAATGTGGGCTAGCCGCGCAGGGAATCCTGCTCGGAATAAAAGGGGTGACACACTGACGCACGCATGGACGAGCCTCAAACGTTATGCTGAGTGAGAGAGGCCGGGCTCGCGGGTCATTGTGTTCTGTTCATATCTCTTCCTGTGAAGTGTCCTGGGCAGGCGAAGCCGCAGAGACAGGAAGTGGTTCCTTGTCCTCTTGCAGGCCTGGGGTCTGATCTCTCACCCCTCAGTCCGGCCTCTGTGCACAGCGGCAGGGCCAGACTCTCCCGTGCCCTCACACTGGCCTGAGGTCCACAGGCCCCAGCACAGACACGTCCCTTCAGCGTCAGAGTCCCAACCCTGGCCTCTGAGATTCTTCTTTCTTCTCTCCTGCCCACACGCTGCATTCCTCCGTGCTGGAATGTCATTTCGAAGACGGCCCGTGTGTCCTCCCGCCCTTCGTGTTCCCCAGCCGGCCCTCGGTCTCCTGGCTTCCTCCTCCGTTCCTCCCCCACGCTCACCACCTCTTCATCCATCCCACGAAAAACGCTTTTGGCTGATCACACCTGCTTCCCAAATCTTTCTATCTGACACCTGCGCCCATGGCCCTGGAACTTTTTTTCTCCTTTTTTGAGTCGAGGTCTCACTCTGTCACCCAGGCTGGAGTGCAGTGCCACAATCGCAGCTCACCACAGCTTCAACCACCCGGGCTCAGGCGATCCTCCCGCCTCAGCCTCTCAGGTAGCTGGGCAACAGGCACGTGCCACCACACCTGGCTGATTGTTTGGTATTTTTGTAGAGACAAGGTCTCACTATGTTGCCCAGGCTGGTCTCGAACTCCTAGGCTCAAGCAATCCTCCCACCTTGGCTTCCCAAAGTGTTGGGATTACAGGTGTGAGCCGCTTCGCCTGGCCCAAGGCCCTGGGCCTTAATGGGTAATAATTTGCCACCTCTCTTCTCCGTCCCAATGCTGGTCTCCTCCCTGTAGGAGAACTGAGAGGGGCAGAGAGCCCAGGATAAACCAGGAGTGTAGGGAAACCACGTCAGTGAGTTCCTCACCTCCCCACCCTGCCACCCACACCGTCTTTGTCTCTGACTCCACCTCATTCTCTTGGCCCCTGTCATGAACCGAATGTTTGTATCCTCCCAAAAGTTATATGCTGAAATCTTTTTTTTTTTTGAGTTGGAGTCTCACTCTGTCGCCCAGACTGGAGTGCAGTGGCCGCTCCCACCC